>NC_081565.1:37063912-37082362 GCF_022355385.1 Mustela nigripes | reverse complement strand
GGAAGCAGGCTCCCCGCTGAGCAGAGAGCCCGATGCGGGACTCGATCCCAGGACCCTGAGATCATGCCCTGAGCCGAAGGCAGCGGCTCAACCCACTGAGCCACCCAGGCGCCCCTATTTTTATTTTCTGATGGTGGGGGGAATAGCACCACATAGGTGGTGCTCTGTAATTACTTCTGCATCACAGTAGGATATATAAAATCACTTTCAGTGATTTTATTGTGTTCGGATGGTGTCAGCCTGATATTCTACTATAATATTCCCTATTAATCTTTTTTTATTTAAAGATTTTATTTATTTGACAGAGAGAGAATGCAAGAGAGAGAGCGAGAGAGCAGGAGGGTGTGTGGGCATGCACAAATGGGGAGTGGCAGGCAGAGGGAGAGGAAGAGGTAGGCTCCCTGCAGAGTAGGGAGGCCTGATAGGGGACTCGATTCCAGGACACTGGGATCCTGACCTGAGCTGAAGGCAGTCGCTTAACTAACTGAGCCACCCAGAGGCCCTATGTTTCCAATTAATCTTAACTTAATCGTTTAGTATCCACTAATGGTACTTGAATCAGTTACTTAATTAGGAGTTGGGGGCTCCACCTGATTGGTTTAGTCGGTGGGTGTCTGCCTTTAGATTGGGTCATGATCCTGGGGTCCTGGGATTGAGCTCCCTGCTCAGCGGGGAGTCTGCTCTTTTCTCTCCCTCTTCCCTTTCCTCTGCTTGTACTCTCTCTCACTCTCAAATAAATAAATTTAGAAAAAAAGTTGTGAAATGTTACCATCATCATGCTAATTCTGTTACATTTATGTTTTTGAGTACTATTCTTCTCTAAAGAGCTTTCCCTCAGCAGCAGGCTTACACTGAAGTATAGTTCCTATTGGAAAGGGTGGATGAGTACATTTACCATGATGAGAATTGTTGAATTACTATATTGTATACCTGAAGCTGCTATAACACCATGTTAACTATACTGGAATTAAAATAAAAAATAGTAAAAATAGGGCACCTGGGTGGCTCAGTGGGTTGAGCCGCTGCCTTTGTCTCGGGTCATGATCTCAGGGTCCTGGGATGGAGGCCTGCATCGGGCTCTCTGCTCGGCGGGGAGCCTGCTTCCTCCTCTCTCTCTGCCTGCTTGTGATCTCTCTCTGTCAAATGAATAAATAAAATCTTTAAAAAAAAATAAAAAATAGTAAAAAAAAGGGAGGATGAATGCTGCATTCTTTTAATTAACCAATTTCAAAGTAAAGAGTTAGTGTAACAGTTTCTTCTTATGGTAACAGACTATTTTGAGTTCTTTCTTTCTTTCTTTCTTTCTTTCTTTTTTTTTTGAAGTATCCACACCTAGTGTAGAGCTCAGCGTGGGGCTTGAATTCAACAACTGTGTGATCAAGACCTGAGCTGAGATTAAGAATTAGACACTCAACTGACTGAGCCACTCAGGTGCGCCCCCCGCCCTTTTTGACTTTTGGTTTTCTTTAAAGATTTTTAAGATTTTATTTTTAAGTAATCTCTATACCCAGTGTGGGGTTTGAATCTATAACCCCAAGATCAAGAATTGTATGTTCTACCTGTAGGTGTTCTTTTTTATGAACAAATTGTTTCATTTTTTTTTTTAAGATTTTATTTACTTATTTGACAGACAGAAATCACAAGTAGGCAGAGAGGCAGGCAGAGAGAGAAAGGAAGAAGCAGGCTCCCTGCAGAGCAAAGAGCCTGATGTAGGGCTCGATCCCAGGACCCTGGGATCATGACCTGAGCTGAAGGCAGAGGCTTTAACCCACTGAGCCACCCAGGCGCCCCAAGTTGTTAGATTTTTTATCAATGGGAACCATTTCAGGTTGGTAGCTATTTGGCATGATCTAAAATCCTTTTTTTCCCCCAGAGTTTTATTTATTTAAGTCCTCTTTACACCCAACATGAGCTTCAAACTCAACAGCCCTAAGATTGAGAGTCACCTGTTCTTCCAACTGAGCCAGCCAGGTGCCCCATGAACTATAAATCTTTGAAAGGCTTTTTTTGTATACAACAGATGGCCCGGGGTAATCTTACAAATTCTTCCTGTATTACCATTTCTTTAAGAATTAATGCAGAACTGATATTGAGAGCTCAACATGTGGTGCCAGGGATGCTCCCTGATACTGTCCTGGCTTCTACAAATATTTTTATTTAACATTTTAAAAAATATTATTTTGGGGGCACCTGGGTGGCTCATTCAGTTGAGTGTCTGTCTTTGACTAGGTTCATGATCTCAGGGTCATGGGATCGAGCCCTGAGTTGAGCTCCCTGATCAGCTGAGAGTCTGCTTCTCTTCTTCCTCTGCCCTACCCCAACTTGTGCACTCACTCTCTATCTCTGAAATAAATAAATAGATCTTTAATTTTTTAATTTTCTTTCTTGGGGTGCCTGGGTGGCTCAGTTGGTTAAGCATCTGCCTTTGGCTCAGGTTAGGACACTTGGGTCCTGGAATTGAGCCCCATGTCAGGCTCTCTACTCCGCAGGGAGACTGCTTCTTCCTCTCCTTCTGCTTGCTGTTTACCCTGCTTGTTTGTACTTTCTTTCTCTCTGTGTCAAATAAATAAATACAATTAAAAAAAATATTTTAAGATTATATTTGTCAGAGAGAGAGAGCAGGGGGTTGTGCACAAGCAGGGGGAGCAGCAGGCAGTGGGGGAAGCAGGCTCTCCCTCCTGAGCAAGGAGTCCGATGTGGGACTCGGTGCCAGGACCTTGGGATCATGATCAGAGCTGAAGGCAGATGCTCGACTGACAGAGCTACCCAGGTGTCCCAATAAATAAAATCTTTTTTTTTTTAAGATTTTATTTATTTATTGGATGGAGAGAGAGACAGTGAGAGAAGGACTACAGCAGTGGGAGTGAGAGAAGGGGAAGCGGGCTTCTTGTGGAGCAGGTAGCCCGATTCGGGGCTTGATCCTAGGACCCTGGGATCATGACTTGAGCTGAAGGCAGATGTATAACAACTGAGCCACCCAGGTGCCCCCCAATAAATAAAATCTTTAAAATTTTTAAAATTTTATATATATACATATATATATACACATATATATGTGTATATATATGTGTATATATATATATATATATATATATATTAGATTTTATTTATTCATTTGACAGAGATCACAAGTAGGCAGAGAGGCAGGCAGAGAGAGAGAGGAGGAAGCAGGCTCCCCGCCGAGCAGAGAGCCAGCCCTACATGGGACTCGATCCCAGGACCCTGAGATCACGACCCGAGCTGAAGGCAGTGGCCCAACCCACTGAGCCACTTAGGCGCCCCTAATTTTTTATATTTTTAAGTAGGCTTCATGCACCATATGGGACTTAAACTCATGACCCTGAGATCAGTAGTTGCATGCTATACCATCTGAGCCAGCCAGGTACCCTTACACACATTTTTTAAAAATCACAAGTTCATATTGACTTTTATAATTCAGATTTAGGAACTATAGGGTTTTTACTTCTTTAATATTGTAATTGTCTTTTTTCTCTCTCTTACATAAAAAGTCTTGGTTCCTTACAATACAAGCGTAATTATTTACTATATTGGATATTCACATAAAATGGCTTTAAAATGGTAATACTAATATTATCGCTAACAAAAAAAATCTAAAATCTTTCTAGTTCTTTATGTTTTTGGAACATAACACACTAATATGCAGTTAGAATACTGAGTTCTGAAGTCAATGAAATAATTTTCTGGGTATGGTCATTAATTTTATGTACAGTTAGGTTTTTTTTTTTTAAAGATTTTATTTATTTATTTGACAGAGATCACAAGTAGGCAGAGAAGCAGGCAGAGAGAGAGGAAGAAGCAGGCTCCCTGCCGAGCAGAGTGCCCGATGCAGGGCTCAGTCCCAGGACCCTGGGATCATGATCTGAGCTGAAGGCAGAGGCTTTAACCCACTGAGCCACCCAGGTGCCCCGGGTGTTTTTTTTTTGTTTTTTTTTTTTTTAGATTTTTATTTATTTATCTTACAGAGAGATCACAAGTAGGCAGAGAGTCAGGCAGAGAGAGGGGGGGAGGCAGGCGCTTTGCTGAGCAGAGAGCCCGATGTGGATATTGATCCCAGGACCCTGAGATCATAACCCTGGGCCGAAGGCAGAGGCTCAACCCACTGAACCACCCAGGTGCCCCTACAGTTAGGTTTATTTGTTTCAACTTGTAATCATTTAGGGATCTAAAAAGTTAAGTTTTATTATTTGGAATATGTAATACATAGTTACTTTGAAAACTCAATGTGGAGATAAGGAAAAGTAAAACTTACTTGTAACCCATCATTTGAAATACCGGCTATTATAATACTTGTATAAAATGTTTGCATAACTAACATTGATTGAAAACATACCTATGAGGACTGTTTCAAGTACTTTAAGTTCATTATCTTGTTTAATCCTTAAAATAATCCTATGAGATAGTTCCTATCTATTATTATCCCCATTTTATAGGTTGGGTACCTGAAGTTCAGTTATGTTAATTTGTTCAAGGGGTACACAGCTAATAAGTGGCAGAACTGTGACTCAGACTCTGATTTTTCTTAGTCCAAAGCTTACCTCCATTACTGTGTGTTCTCTTTTCATTCTTTTTTCTATGCTTATAAACAGTTAATTTTAAACTATATTTCATACATTTGGTTATTATTTGTTTTGTTTACAGTGTCTTTTTAGGAGAAGTTTTAATGAAGTCCACTTTATTTTTTCTTTAATGGTTTGTGGTTTAGTTGTTATATCTAAGAAATTATTATCTAACATCAGAATGATTATCTAAGGTCAGAATGATTTTCTTGATATTCTCTTCTAGAAGTTTTATGGTTTTAGATTTTATAAAGTCTGTGGTGCATTTTGAGTTAATTTTTCTGTATATGATGAGAAGTGTGGATGGGAGGTTTTGTGTTTTTAAAAAAATTTTTTTGGATGTAGATATCTATTTGTTCCAGTACCTTTTTTTGAAATAATTACCCTTTCTCTGTTGATTGCTTTTTTGTTTTAAAAATATTTTGCGTATATGTGGGTCTGTTTTTGGATTTTGTTCTGTTGCTCTGTTTGTCTTTAACTTTTATAGAGGGTTTTCTATTTGATTACCAGGAACTGATACGTCAGTATAAAAATATATGGGTTTTTTACTATAGGTGATGGTTTTCTGGTACCACCTTTCTTTGTTCCTTAGAGTAAGTACAAGCCATTGACATGTGGAACTACTTTTATTAATATAAGATTTAGGAGCTACCTGGGTGGCTCAGTCGGTTAAGCATTTGCCTTCAGTTCAGGTCATGATCCCAGAGTCCTGGGATTGAGTCCTGATCGGGCTCCCTGCTAAATGGAGAGCCCGTGTCTCCCTTTGTTCCTCACCTTGCTTTTGGTTGCTCTCTTTCAAATAAATAAATAACAGTTTTAAAAAGATTTAAGGGGGCACCTGGGTGGCTCAATGGGTTGAAGCCTCTACCTTCTGCTCGGGTTGTGATCCCAGGGTCCTGGGATTGAGCCTGGCATTGGGCTCTCTGCTCATTGGGGAGCCGGCTTCCCCGCCACTGCTCTCTGCCTGCCTCTCTGCCTACTTGTGATCTCTGTCTGTCAAATAAATAAATAAGTCTTGGGGCACCTGGGTGGCTCAGTGGTTAAGCCTCTGCCTTCAGCTCAGGTCATGATCCCAGGGTCCTGGGATTGAGCCCCGCATTGGGCTCTCTGCTCAGCGGGGAGCCTGCTTCCCCTCTCTCTCTCTGCCTACTTGTGACCTCTCTCTGTCAAATAAATAAAAAATATCTTTAAAAAACATAAATAAGTCTTAAAAAAAAAGATTAGGAAGACGAGGAGGTGCTAGTAAATCTAGTAACTATTGCTTATATTATTTTTTTAATCCTTATACTAACCCTTCTTCGATTCACTCCATTGTACCATTTAATTTAATTTTTTTTCTATTATTAATCTTTGTTTTTATTCATAAGAAGAATGCATTAAGTTTTGTTATCAGAGATAAATTACAACCTATTTTGATAGATACCTATTTGATAGATACTTACATAGCAGGTTAAGATTAATTTAAAGATCTCTGTCCTTTTTGTGTCTTTTTATTATAAATCATTTCATGTTAAGGTTTTTCAGTTGTAAAAGAGAGAAGCAAGATTCTGTTGTGTACTGTTGTTCCCCCTTATCTGCAGAGAATATGCTCTAAGATTCCCAGTGGATTCCTGAAACTTTGGGTAGTGTGAACCCCCTATATACAGATATTTCCCAACTTAAAGTGGATTGATTTATAGTTTTTTGACTTTACGAGGTGAAAGCAATATGCATTTATTTATTTTATCATACCCAGGCACCGTGGTATGAGATACTCTCTTATGATACTGGGCAGTGTGACAGCAGCTGCAGCTCTCAGCTAGCCATCTGACCATGAGGTAAACAGCAGATACACTTATAACCATTTTGTACCCATACAGCTGTTTTTTACTTTCAGTATAGTATTCTGTAAATTAAAGGAGATATTCAACACTTTATTATAGAATAGACTGTGTGTTAGATTATTTTGCCCATGTGTAAGCTAATATAAATGTTCTGAGCACACTTAAGGTAGGTGAGTCTAAGCTATAGTGTTCAGTAGGTTAGGTGTATTAAATGTGTTTTAGACTTAGGATTTTTTTCAATTTATAATAGGGTTATTGAGATATCACTCCATCATAAGTTGATGAAGTTCTGTACTATATTTTTTCTTGTACAGATATACATATGATCAATTTTATTTAATTTTAAGAAGATTTTGTTTGTTTGTTTGTTTGTTTATTTATTTATGTATGAGAGAGAGTGCACGAGGGTGGAGGGAGGAACAGAGGAAGAGGGAGAGAATCTTAAGCAGGCTCTAAGGCCAATGCAGAGCCTGACATGGGACTTGATCTCATGACCCTGAGATCATGACCAGACCCGAAATCAATTGAGTCAGCTACTTGACTGACTGAGCCACCCAGGCACCCCTAAAAGACTTTATTTTATTTTATTTTAATTTTTAAAGATTTTATTTATTTATTTGGGAGAGTGAGCGCATGAGCAGGGAGGAGAGAGAGAAGCAGGGTCCCTGTGAGTAGGAAGCCTGACTTGGGACTAAATCCCAGGACTCTGGGATCATGACTTGAGCCAAAGGTAGGTACTTAACTGACTAAGCCATCCAGGTGTCCCAAAATATTTTATTTTATTTTATTTTATTTTATTTATTTTTTTTTTAAGATTTTATTTATTTATTTGTCAGAGATAGAGCACGAGCGAAAGTGAGCACAGGCAGACAGAGTGGAAGACAGAGTCAGAGGGAGAAGCAGGCTCCCCATGGAGCAAGGAGCCCGATGTGGGACTCGATCCCAGGACGCTGGGATCATGACCTGAGCCGAAGGCAGCTGCTTAACCAACTGAGCCACCCAGGCGTCCCATATTTTATTTTTAATCTCTACACCCAACATGGGGCTTGAACTCAGAACCTTGAGATCAAGAGTCACCTGCTCTACCAACTGAGCCAATCAGTTGTCCTAGATGTGATCAATTTTAATTTATAAATTAGGCATAGTAAGAAATTAACAACAGTAATAAAATGGAGCAATTATAATGACATATATTGTAATAAATTGTGTGAATGTGGTCTCGAAGTATCTCATACTGTACTTCTTGTGAAATGATAAAATGTCTATGTTGAAGCGAGATAAGTTACGTAGGCATTGTGACATACCATTAGGTTACTGTTGACCTTCTGATGATAGGTCGGAAGGAAGACCATCTCCCTCTATGGGGTTGTGCCATCTTTATATTGTTTGTTTCCTGGTGTACTGCACAGTGTTCCCTTTGGGGTGAATTCTCAAGTTTGGTGAACAGGGCTCTGTTAGATTTTTGTTTCCATGGGAAAAACCATTCAAATTTCACATGACTCCCAACAGTCAGAACAATGTAATCCACAAGACTCCTGGAAGAATAAAAAATTTGTTTGTTATTTCCTTCAGGTCAGATTCATAACCCATGGTGTGATATTTAGCTTGTGTAAAATAAAAGTTAACTAATTTATCATATTGGCTACTTGTAAAGTAGGGTTATTAGTGTTAAATAGTAAGCATTTTCTTCTTAAAAAAGTGGGTGTGGACTGTGTATACTTACTGAGTCATAGATTCAGCAAGTGATTACATGTGTTTATGTGCTCTCATAACTAAGAATATGAAGGAAGTCTTGTGGTATTTTTCTTATGTGTATGAGCGCATAAAAGCCTCTAAAGTCTATAGTTACAAAAGAATAGATCCAGACCCTGAATTTTGAAAATGTTGTCAGATCATTTACTCCAGACTTCTCTTTTTACAGAAGTAGCCCTGAGTTCTTTTTTTTTCCACCCAAAGGTTTTGATAGGCCCTAAACCATCCCAAATTGACGGAAGAGTTAAGACTGGTACTCATGTTTTTAACTGTCCAGGGTGCTCTTTTCTCTCTTATGTGAGGTGTGATGTGATTTTGTTTTTTCTTTTCTTTTCTTAAAGATTTTATTTATTTGACAGACAGAGATCACAAGTAGGCAGAGAGGAAGGGAAGCAGGCTCCCCCCCTGAGCAGAGAGCCCAATGCAGGGCTCGATCCCAGGAGTCTGGGATCATGACCTGAGCCAAAGGCAGAGGCTTTAACCCACTTAGCCACCCAGGCACTCCGGTGTGATGTGATTTTTGAGAGTTGGGGAGGAGATGACATTTTTGGTTCAGTTACCTCTTGAAATTATTTTCCCCCCAATGTTAAATCACAGTTTAAAGAATTGAGGGGTGCCTGGGTGGCTCAGTTGGCTAAACATCTGCCTTCAGCTCAGGTCATGATCTCAGGGTCCTGGGATCAAGCCCCATGTCAGGCTCCAGGCTCAGCAGGGGAGTCTGTTTCTTCCTCTGCACTTCCCCCTGTTCACTCTCTCTCAAATAAATTAATAAAATCTTTTAAAAAGAATAGAATTGATAGGTTTATGGCTGTATCTCCTTTTGCGACGTTTTTTATGTTAAAAAATGTTTTTAAAGATTATTTGAGAGAGAACAAGTGGGGAGAGGAACTGAGGAAGAGGAAGCACTGAGCAGGGAGCCTGATGTGGGGCTTGATTCCAGGACCCTGAGATCATGACCTGACCCAAATGCAGATGCTTAACTGACTGAGCCACCCAGGTACCCTATTAAAATTTTTTAAAAAAATTAATTTAAGAATTTTAATGAATTGGCTAATGTAGAGGGGTTAAGGATAAAAAGAAGAATTATACGGATTAAAAATTTCTAATTAGCTAATACCTTATGTTACGACTCCCTGTTCACTTGTAATTAGCCATTACTTTGCTGTTATTTTGTTAGTCTTTTTTTTTTTTTTTAAGATTATTTATTTATTTATTTGACAGACACAGAATACAAGTAAGCAGAGAGGCAGACAGAGAAAGAGGAGGAAGCAGGCTCCCAGCTGAGCAGAGAGCCTGATGTGGGGCTTAATCCCAGGATCTGGGATCATGACCTGACCCAAAGGCAGGGGCTTTAACCCACTGAGCCACCCAGGTGCCCCTATTTTGTTAGTCTTATAGGCCTTATGATTTCAGACTACTGGTAACTACAAAAGTCATTGCTTACCTTTCTTATTGTAAACAAAAACAAAACAAACTTTCTCATTGTAATGGTATTTTTTTTGTCTAGTTATATTTGCAAAATACATATTATTTGGGAATATTAGTTATAAAATCATATTTTCAGAAAGTTTAAGGGGAGATGTCAAGCAAATATGAAAAGACCTCCCCTTCTAAAGATTAGACATGGTGCTAGGTGCTGGTAGGATTAAGAGGAACCCAACATTGAGGAAAATCCTTGTCTGGATTTCCTGACCCAATTTGGAATTAGCTAGAGTTCTTTTTTTTTTTTTTTTTTTTTTTTTAAGATTTTATTTATTTGAAAAAGAGAGCAAGAGCATGGATGGAGAAGGGATAGAGGGAGAGGGAGAGGCAGGCTCCCCACTGAGCAGGGAGCCCGATCCTGTGAGGATCCCAGGACTCTGAGATCATTCATGATATGAGCGGAGTGCAGATAAGTAACCAACTGAGCCACTGAGGTGCCCTGAATTAGCTAGAGTTCTTAACTGCAGTCCTCATAAAATCAGATTGGAGTAGTAATTTACTTTGACAATACTATATTATCTTTTTATGTACTTCATGTTGCTTTTTAAATTTTAGCAAGTTAATATTCTCCTATAACCAGTTTGTATTAAACTGTGTGAAACTAATTTTGTATTGAGTCACTAGTTGCTCTTCTTCTTCTTCTTCTTTTTTTTTTTTTTTAAGAATTTTTATTTATTAGATGGAGAGAAAACACAAGCAGCAGAGCAGCAGGCAGAGGGAGAGGGAGAAGCAGACTCTCTGCTGAGCAGGGATCCTGATGTGGGGCTTGATCCCAGGACCCTGGAATCATGACCCAAGCTGAAGGCAGTTGCTTAACCCACTGAGCCACCCAGATGCCCCCCCCTTTTTAAGATTTATTTATTTATTGATTTGACAGAGAGAGAGAGAAAGAGGCAGCAAAAGAAGAAACACAAGCAGTGGGAGGGAGAGGGAGAAAGCAGGCTCCCTGCCGAGCAGGGAGTCCCATGCAGGACTTGATCACAGGACCCTGGAATCATGGGCTGAGTCACCCAGGAGCCCCACTAGTTGCTCTTCTTATAGCCTTAAGTATGCTATATGATTAATAACTTTTTTATTTTTTATTTTATTTTTTTAAAAGATTTTATTTATTTTCTTGACAGAGATCACAAGTAGCCAAAGAGGCAGGCAGAGAGAGAGGGGTAAGCAAGCTCTCTAATGAGCAGATACCCCGATGCGGAGCTTGATCCCAGGACTCTGGGATCATGACCCGAGCAGAATGCAGAGGCTTAACCCACTGAGGCACCCAGGCGCCCCTAATAACTTTTTTAAAACTTCATTTGCAAAAATAATTAGAAAACTTGTGCATTACAGCAGTTTGTCTTTTTTTTTCCTTTTAATATTTATTTATTTGAGAGAGTGCGAGAGAGTCCATGCAGGCTGGGGTGGGGTAGAGGGAGTGAGAATTCTCAGGTAGACTCCATGCCCAGCACAGAGTCATGCAGGGTTCAATTCCAGGATCCTGAGGTATGACCTGAGCCAAAACCAAGAGTTGGATGCTCAACTGTCTGAGCCGGGGCGCCTGGGTGGTTCAGTGGGTTAAAGCCTCTGCCTTCGTTCGGCTCAGGTCGTGATCCCAGGGTTCTGGGATCGAGCCCTGCATCAGGCTCCTCTCTGCTCAGCAGGGAGCCTGCTTTCCCCCTCTCTCTTTCTGCTTGCCTCTCTGCCTACTTGTGATCTCTGTCTTTCAAATAAATAAATAAAATTAAAAAAAATAACCTTCATTTTCTGGGGCATGTAGATGGCTCAGTTGGAAGAGCATGAAAGCCTTGATGTTGGGGTTGTAGTTTGACCCCACGTTGGGCATAGATTACTAAGAATAAATAAAAAAAAATAACCATCATATTCTAATTTTTTCATAGGATAAGCATTTTGTTGGATTATAAGTCTCAGTTATTTTTGCTCAGTACCTTTCCAAGTAGAATGAAAATAGGAATTATGTATTTGGGCAGTTGCATCATGTTACTATGCCTTTGATAGATCTGGAATTTATTTTGGGATGGAGTATGAGGGGAGCATCCAGCTTTTTTTCTAGGTGATTACCTGTTGTTCATCACTTCACAAATTCTATTATTTTTTAAAGATTTTATTTATTTATTTATTTGTCAGAGAGAGAATGTGCACACACAAGCAGGGAGAGTGGCGGCAGAGGGAGAAGAAGGCTCCCTGCTAAGCAAGGAGCCTGATGGGGGGGGGACTCTATCCCAGGACCCTGGAATCATGACCCATGCCAAAGGCAGACACTTAACCAGCTGAGCCACCCAGGCATCCCAATGTTTCCTTGCACAAATTTTAAATGGCAGCTTTACTGTATAATACATTTCCATATTTTGGTAATTTTTTAGGGATTTCTGTTCTGTTCCACTGATCTGTGTGCCAGTATGGCATAGCTGTGTTACATCTTACAGTAAACATTTTAATATCTGATAGGCTAGTTTCCATTATTATCTTTAGAATTTTCTTGGCTATTGTTGCATATATTGTTATTTCTGTATGAGTGTTATCTATCTATTTATATTTATTTATTTATTTTAAAAAGATTTTATTTATTTATGACTGATAGAGATAGCAAGAGAGGGAACACAGCTTGGAGGAGCTGAGAGGGAGAAGCAGGTTCCCTGCTGAGCAGGATGCTGGGATCATGACCTGAATAGAAAGCAGACGCCTAATGACTGAGCCTCCCAGGCGCTCCTCCATATGTACTTTAGAGTCATCTTTTCTAGTTAATTAAACAGAAGACTGTAGTTTTCACTTTTATCTTGCTAAGTAGAGAAACTTAGGGAGAATTGATCTTAATGATGTTGCATGTCCTAATCAAGGTTTATCATATGTTTTTCCAATTATGTAAGTCCTCTTTTCTTTCAGTAGAGCTTTAGTTTCTTTTGTTGTATCTTAAGTTTATTCCTGCTTCTTATCTTTTGGGGCAAATTGTATGTTTCCATTATATTTCTTATCTAGTTATTGTATACATGAAGGCTGTTTATTTCAAAATACATGTTGGAGATACTTTGGCTTTGGTTCCAGACTACTACAATAAACTGAACATCACAATGAAGCAATTCAGATGAATATTTTGGTTTCTAGGTGCATGTAAAAGTTATATTTACACTATACTGTAGTCTTTGAAGTGTGCAATGGCATTGTGTCTAAAAAAACCAATATACCTACTTCCATTAAAAAATACTTCGTTGGTCAGAAATGTTGCCCATCATCTGAGCTTTCAGCAACTTGCAATTTTTTTTTTTTTTTAAAGATTTTATTGGGGCACCTGGGCGGCGCATGGGTTAGGGCCTATGCCTTGGGCTTGGGGTCCTGGGATTGAGCCCTGAGTTGGGCTCTCTGCTCAGCGGGGAGCCTCCTTCCTCCTCTCTCTGCCTGCTTCTCTGCCTGCTTGTGATCTTTGTCTGTCAAATGGATAAATTAAAATAAAAAAAATGTTTAAAGATTTTATTTATTTGACAGATGAGCTCACAAGCTGAAGGCAGAGGCTTTAACTCACTGAGCCACACAGGTACCCCTGCAGCAACTTGTAATTTTATTGTTGGTGGAGGGTCCTGCCTCAGTCTTGATGGCTCCTGACTGATCCAGGATGGTGGTTGCTAAAGGTTGGGGTGGCTGTGGCCAGTTCTTAAAATAAGACAGGAATGTAGTTTGCTGCATCCTTGACTTTTTCTTCCATAACAATTACTTCTTAGCATGAGATGTTGTTTGGTAACATTTTACCCACAGTAGAGCTTTCAGAATTGAGTCGGTCCTCTCAAACCTTGCTGCTACTTTATCAGCTAAGTTCATGTAATGTTTGGGGCACCTCAGTTATTAAACTTCTGCTTTTGGCTTCGGTCACGATCTCAGGGTCCTGGGATTGAGTCCCACATTGGGCTCCCTGCTCTGCGGGGAGCCTGCTTCTCCCTCTCCCACTCCCCCTGCTTGTGTTCCCTCTCTCACTGTGTCTCTCTCTGTCAAATAAATAAATACAATCTTAAAAAAAAGTTTTATGTAACATCTGAAATCCTTTGTCGTCATTTCTGCCGTCTTCAAGGCATTTCCACCAGGAGTAGATTCCATTTTAAGAAACCACTTTATTTTTTCATCCATGAGGAACAACTCTTCATCCATTAAAGTTTTATCCTGAGATTATAGCAATTCAGACACATCTTCAGGCTCCACTTCTGTTTCCCTTTCTATTTCTACTACATTGCACTTACTTTGTCCACTGAAGTCTTAAAATTTCAGTACGTAAAAAACTGTGTGAAGTGCAGTAAAGCAAAATACAGTAAGACAAAGTGTGCCTGTATTAATTTGTACCCGGAAACACTTCATTGTATTCTCTTATATTTGTAATAATTTTTTAGTTCTGGGGTTTCCCTGGGAAGCAGTCTCTTTTCTAACTTTTTATATCTTTTAACCTCTTTCATCTAATGTTAAATAACAATGTTAAAAAATTATGATAATAATGGACATCATTATAGTGTTCCTGTGCTTAGCAGGAATCTTGTTTCCCCATGAGTCAGCATTCTCTGACTTTGGTATTGAGGGAGATGGTTTTCATTGTTGCTTTTAACCTCATGTTAAGAAGAGGACCATATGACTTTTTTTTTTTTTTTTTTAAGATTTTATTTATTTATTTGACAGAGATCACAAGTAGGCAGAGAGGCAGGCAGAGAGAGAGAGAGAGGAGGAAGCAGGTCCCCTGCTGAGCAGAGAGCCTGATGCGGGGCTCGATCCCTGGACCCTGGGATCATGACCCGAGCTGAAGGCAGAGGCTGAGCCACCCAGGCGCCCCCCCCCATATGACTTTTCTTAAATCTGTTAATGAATGGTGAAATGTACCAACAGATGCATAGTATTGAGCTATACTGAATTCGCGGACTAAATTTTTCTACTTGGACATGATGTATTCCTATAATGTATTATTAAAATTGGTTTGTGCTTTTTATTTTGAGAATTTTTAAGAAAGATTTTATTTATTTATTTGACACAGAGAGAGAGAGAGAGAGAGAGAAATCAAAAGTCGGCAGAGAGGCAGGCAGGCAGGCAGAGAGGGGGAAGCAGGCTCCCCGCTGAGCAGAGAGCCCAGCGCAGGGCTTGAATCCCAGGACCCTGAGATCATGACCTGAGCCAAAGGCAGAAGCTTAACCCACTGAGCCCCCCACATGTGCCCCTATTTTGAGGATTTTTAAAATCTCTGTGCATACATGAGATTTTTCTGTAATTTTCTATTTAAAGGCATCAGTATTATGCTTGCTTAAAAAAATTTTTTTTTAAACTTTCCTGTGTGTTAAACTCAAACTACAGTTAGGTTTCTTTTGGTTGCAAGAGCTCTTTGATGAGTTTTTCTGTTTCCTTTGTAGTGTACTCATCTGGTTAAGATTTCTGCCTCTTGTGGAGTTAGTTTTTTATTTTAAAGAATTTATTTATTTATTTGACAGACAGAGCTCACAAGTAGGCAGAGAGGCAGGCAGAGAGAGAGAGGGGAGGGGGGAAGTAGGCTCCTCACTGAGCGGAGAGCCAGACTTGGGGGCTCCATCCTAGGACCCTGGGATCACGACCTGAGCCAAAGCCAGTCGCTTTAACCCACTGAGCCACCCAGGCGCCCCCTTGTGGAGTTAGTTTTCATAAATAATACTTTCCTGGAAGATCATTTTATCCAGGTTCTCATGGAGGTGAACAAAGCAGTGTCTTTGGATTATTTTAATTTTCTCTGTTTTGTACACTTTTTTCTCTCTTTTTAAAGTTAAGTTAGGGGTGCCTGGGTGGCTTAGTTGCTAAGTGTCTGTCTGCAGCTCAGGTCACGATCCCAGGGTCCTGGGATTGAAGCCCACATTGGGCTCCCTGCTCTGCGGGAAGCCTGCTTCTCCCATTCCCTCTTCTCCTGCTTTTTTTCCCTCTCTCTTTCTTTCTCTATCAAATAAATAAATGAAATATATATTTTTAAATAGATGAAATCTTAGAAAGAAAAAGTTAGTTTTGATGGTTTATGTATTTTCCAAAGAACCAGCTCTCTTGGGTTTATTTATTAGTATATCAATTTCTGATTTTTTAAAAAGATTTTATTTATTTATTTGACAGAGAGATATCACAAGTAGGTAGAGAGGCAGGCAGAGAGAGAGAGAGGGAAGCAGGCTCCCTGCTGAGCAGACAATCAGCGGAGCCACCAAGGCTCAGTAGTTCCTAAGACCAATAACAATACCATACAAATGGTCCTAGGTTACAGACTTCATGGAAGTATAACAGCTGTTTCACTTTTTTGAGGATAAAGAACGTAATCCACGATGAAGAGCTAATGTTACGAACTGACCCAAGTAACACTGTATCACTAAGCATGAAACAAAAACTACAGGAAGCAGAAGAACTAAATAGAAATATATAATTAATAAGATAGATATAATTTATATCATATCAAAAGCACCCTGAAAGCAGGATATACCACAAGTATCCAAAGAACACTATAAAAACCTAAGTAAATACTAGGCTACAAAGAAAATTCCAATAAATATTCAAAATCAGAAACAGCACAGTCAATAGTCAAAAGGCCAAAAAAAAATTAGGAATTAATGACATCAGAAAACAAAAAGGCGAGGCGCCTGGGTGGCTCAGTGCGTTAAAGCCTCTGCCTTCAGCTCAGGTCATGATCCCAGGGTACTGGGATCGAGTCCCGCATCCGGCTCCCTGCTCAGCGGGGAGCCTACTTCTCCCTCTCCTTCTCCTTGCCATTCCCCCTGCTTGTGCTCTCTCTCTCTCAAACAAATGAAAAAGTCTTAGAATAAAGCAGTAGTTTCCTTTTTTTAAAAAATTATATTTTCTCTCTCTCAGGTCACAGTCTCTCATTAATTACATACTGTGTTGTTTCTGTTTAATCCTCTTGCAGGTATCTGGGGTATTCTTTCCCTCTCTTGTTCCCTAAATTTTTTTTGTTTTTTTTTTTAAGATTTTGTTTATTTTTTTTTGACAGAGATCACAAGTAGAGAGGCAGGCAGAGGGAGTGGGGGAAGCAGGCTCTCTACCGAGCAGAGAGCCTGATGTGGGGCTTGATCCCAGGGGATCATGACCTGAGCTGAAGGCAGAGGCCCCAACCCACTGAGCCACCCAGTGGCCCCTTTTTTTCTAAATACAAAATATGTCAGTCAGTAGATATGCGCTCACTAGGGCACAAAAGGAAAAACCAAAAGCCACATGTTGTAAACCCATCATCCAAGTATACCACCATTATAAGACTATATCTTACCCCTATTTGCTTCCATATTCACACAGACCCACTCCCCTCTTTTCAAAAATCGTAGGGCGCATTAGATCTTGTTTCTGTAGGTTAGTGACTCAAATTTAGATTTTCCATTTTTGCTTTCTCTGAAATGGTGGTGCTCAGGACAAATCCGACTGAATAAGCAGTATTCCAGCTGAATTGAAAGAAGCAATTAATGCATAAAGAAAAGCTTACTAGGGTTATTGAAAAGCTCCTCAGTGTGAATCTGTGGATTCTTGACCTCTGTTATTGGCCTTCTGTCTTCAGCCAGATACGCTGATGTGCAGCAGCCAATAATAAAGGGGCTTAGTTTTGTAAACACAGAGCTTGTGGACAGTGATAGATCCTGAAAATAGTATCTCTGGCTGATTCTGACTTGAAACTGAAAGTAAGGTCTCAAATTCAGTTCAATGTTCACAGCCACGCTTTTCACTCAAAATAAGAGTCTAAACATTCAGGGGCGCCTGGGTGGCTCAGTGGGTTAAGCCGCTGCCTTCGGCTCAGGTCATGATCTCAGGGTCTTGGGATCGAGTCCCGCATCGGGCTCTCTGCTCAGCAGGGAGTCTGCTTCCTCCTCTCTCTCTCTCTGCCTGCCTCTCTGCCTACTTGTGATCTCTCTCTGTCAAATAAATAAATAAAATCTTTAAAAAAAAGAAGAGTCTAAACATTCAAATAAAAATCTACATTTTGTGTGTGGTGTACTGGTAGAATACTTGGCAAGTGGTTTACTTTCTTCTAAGTTTATATATGTGTGTATATATATATATATATTTTTTTTTTTTTTTTTTTAAAGATTTTATTCATTTGAGAGAGAGAGTGAGAGAGAGCATGAGGTGCAGGAGGGCAGATGGAGAGGAAGAGGCAAACTCCCACTGAGCAGGAAGCCCAATGAAGGGCTCAATCCCAGGACCCTGAGATCATGACCTGAGCCAAAGGCCCAACCAGCTGAGCCTCCCCAGCACCCTAAGTTATGTTTTTACCAGCCTTTGTTGAGCTCTTGCTGTGTTTCAGGCAGTATGCAAAGATATCTATATACATTTTAAAAAATATTCATACTCATTTGAGGTTATTATTTTATATGTGATACAGAAAAATGGTTTCCAGACTTTTGGATTTCATGGGTGACTAAAATTTGAAAAGGGGGTTGGGATTAACATGGTTGTCAGCTTTTTATTTTGTCACTAAAAGACATCTTTTAAAAGCTACTGTGGGGGCGTCTGGGTGACTCAGTCAGTTAGGTGTCTGATTTCGGCTCAGGTTGTGATCTCAGGGTTCTGGGATCGAGCCCTGCATGGGGCTCCATGCTTGCTAGAAGAGTGTGCTTGTCCCTCATCCTCTCCTCCCGCCCTCGCCTCCTGCTTGCACTCTCTCTCTAATAAATAAATATATTTTTAAAAATTTTATTTATTTAGGGGCGCCTGGGTGGCTCAGTGCTGAGCAGAGAGCCTGATGTGGGGCTCCATCCCAGGACACTGGGATCATGACCCGAGCCAAAGGCAGAGGCTTTACCCACTGAGCCACCCAGATGCCCCTAAATCTTTTTTTTTTTTTTTTTTTT
>NC_081565.1:36950827-37063512 GCF_022355385.1 Mustela nigripes | reverse complement strand
AAGTAGGCAGTGAGGCAGGCAGAGAGAGAGAGAGAGAGAGAGAGAGAGAGAGAGGAGGAAGCAGGCTCCCTGCTGAGCAGAGAGTCCTATGCGGGGCTCCATCCCAGGACCCTGAGATCATGACCTGAGCCGAAGGCAGAGGCTTAACCCACTGAGCCACCCAGGCGCCCCTAAATAAAACTTTTTTTAAAAAGTTACTGTGTATAGGAAATGATGTCACTTGTTCTGAATACTAAATATTTAATTTGGGAACAAAATATTTTTACTTTTCTTTTATTCTTCTGTTACGGATTCGTGGTATGTTTAGGGTTGGCCGATTATTCAGTCTCCTACCCTTTTATTTTACTGTTGAAGGAACTAAGACTCCAAAATATCTCTGAGATCTGTGAGAAAATAAAGCTTTTTCTGATGAATATAGTATAGTGTTGTATTGACATACTAATAGCCGTTACATGTGTGATTTTTGTCATATACATGTTGGTATGAATGCTAGTTGTATGGGTGTTAACTTGTTTTTAGACTTGAAATTTGATTCCCAGTGCCATCTTTTTCTGTAAGAGAGTTTCCTGGATTAATTTGTATCTGGGGAAATTCCTCATTGCAGCTCTTATTGCAGTATAATGTGTGACTGTGATAGCTTACTGAGATACTCAATTTCTATGTATTAGGAAACTTTGTAAGAATGTAATTTCATGTAATAGGAATTTAATGATATAAGAAAGGGAAGAAAGAAAATGAGACCATCAGACAATTGCCTTGGGCTTTCTCTTCCCCCTTGGAAAGGGCCTGTGTGTTGGCTGGTTGGTGTTTGCTTTTTCTCTTGGTCCTCTACTCCTACCCTCCTCACCTTGCTCTTGTTCCAATACTTGTTCTATCTCTTTTGTTTCTTGCAGTCTAGCTCCTCCTCTCCTATAGTTCTGTTCTTTTCACCTGTTTCCCCGACTCTTTTTGTTCTTGAATGTTTTTGATTAGTGAAAATTTTAAGTTACTGGTTTTTCTTTCTGTAGCAGTTGAATTGAAATGGCACTGAACTGGCAAAATAGAACATTGCGGTTAAGTTCCTTCGTGCCTCAGGGACGTCTACATTTTATTAGTGTAAAATCTTAAGAGTTAAGAATGTCTGCCCCCCCTAGGGGTGCCTGGGTGGCTCAGTGGGTTAGGCCACTGCCTTTGGCACTGGTCATGATCTCAGGGTCCTGGGATCGAGTCCCACATCGGGCTCTCTGCTCAGCAGGGAGCCTGCTTCCCTCTCTCTGCCTGCCTCTCCGTCTACTTGTGATTTCTCTCTGTCAAATAAATAAAATCTTAAAAAAAAAAAAAGTCTGCCCCCCCAAAAGAATGTGTTCTTATTTCTACTTGATATTTTTCCTTTAATATATGCATTTATATATCTTTTAGTGGAAATTTATGATTATTTAGGATTTTTTTCCCCCTATGAGCACTTAACAGTTTTATGTTGGGGGCAAATGTATTTTTTTCAGTCTTGTTTTGTGTACATTTTTAACATGTTAAGTAATTCAGTTCAACTTGTAAAAGCATTTTATAACTTATACTTGGGGCCTGGGTGGCTCAGTCAGTTCAGTGTTTCTCTCTTGGTTTTGGCTCAGCTCATGATTTCAGGGTCATGAGATTGAGTCCCCTGTTGGGCTCTGCACTCAGTGGGGAATCTGCTTGAGATTCTTTATCTCCTTCTGGCCCCTCCTCCTTCCTGCCCACCCAGCACATGCTATCTCTATCTCTTAGATTAATAAATCTCAATAGAAAGAATGTTATACTTATTTTTCCAGTGTTTTTAATAATCATTTTTAATTGCATTGCAACTTACGTTTGAGTTTTCCATTGCTTATTCAATCATTTCCCCAATTTGAACATTTAGATTATAGAAAGGTATTATAAGAAATGGTTATAATTAAATAAAATATAGGAAGTTGATAAGAAATATAAATATAAATATATATATATATATGTTTCTCACTTGATTTTTCTCCAATGTTTCAGGAAAAAAGAATTGACCCTAAGTAACTATTAAAATGCTGTTGGTCTTAGAGAGAGTGAAGTTTAACTGCATAGTAGACATTAGAAAATCTTTTTACTCTAAGTGACCAAATATGAATTTCTTAAATTCTTTTTAAAAATTTTTTTAAAGATTTTTGTGTTTATTTGACACAGAGAGAGAGAGCACAAGCAGGGGGACAGGCCGAGGGAGAGGGAGAAGCAGGCTCCCTGCAGAGCAGGGGAAGCCTGACATGGGACTTGATCCCAGAACTCTGGGACCATGACCCAAGCAGTGGTTTAACCAAGTGAGTCATCCAGGTGCCCCTGAATTTCTTAAATTCTTAAGGTTTGTGGGAAACATGAGTTGCATTCAGTAAACTATTTTAATATTTAAAGAAGCCCCCTAGAGGGGCACCTGAGTGGCTCAGTTGGTTAGGCATCTGCCTTCATCTCGGGTCGTGATCTTGGGGTCCTGGGATTGAGCCCCATGTTGGGCTCCTTGCTTGGTGGTGAGTCTTTTTCTCCTTCTCCCTCCCCTGCTGTTCCCCCACTTGTGCTCTCTCTCTCCCTGTCAAACAGATGAATGAATAAAAACTTAAAAAAA
This sequence comes from Mustela nigripes, assembly GCF_022355385.1. Classification (NCBI taxonomy): domain Eukaryota; kingdom Metazoa; phylum Chordata; class Mammalia; order Carnivora; family Mustelidae; genus Mustela; species Mustela nigripes. Next base: position 37,060,913 of record NC_081565.1, on the reverse strand, counting down.
AACACAAAAAATGAAGCCCCCCCCCCATAAAATCTGCATATTATCAGCTGTGTTGGGGCATATTTTTAAAGAATTTACATCCTTTTGGGGCGCCTGGGTGGCTCAGTGGGTTAAAGCCTCTGCCTTTGGCTCAGGTCGTGATCCCAGGGTCCTGGGATGGAGCCCTGCATCGGGCTCTCTACTCAGCAGGGAGCCTGCTTCCCTTCCCCTCTCTCTCTGCCTGCCTTTCTGACTACCTGTGATCTTTCTCTGTCAAATAAATAAATAAAATCTTAAAAATAAATAAATAAATAAATACATAAATCTTAAAAAAATTTACATCCTTTTTTTAGTAATAGGGGTACTATATTTTAATTCTAACTTTTTTAAATAGAGATTTTGCTTTTTTGCACATAATATGCATGCTTTAACATGGGAGATACAGAGGAGAATTTTTTATTTGTATTTGCCTAAGGAATAATGATATTGAACATCATCTCATGTGCTTTTTGGTTATCTGTATATGTCTTCTTCGGCGAATTGATTATTCGTATTCTTTTACCTGTTTTCTTGTTGGGTTGTCTTTTTATTACTGAGTTGTGGTGTTATTTATATATTCTAGATACAGTCCCCTTATCGGATATATCACTTGCAAGTATATTTTTCTTCCATTCTGTGGGTTATCTTTTGTTTGAACCTTTTCAAAAAAAGCCATTAAGAATCCATTTAGGGACACCTGGCTGGCTCAGTCAGTAGAGCATGCAACTTTTGATTTTAGGTTATGAGTTCAAGCCCCAAGTTGGGTGTAGAGCCGACTTTTGGTGAAACTTTTTTTTTTTTTTTAAGATTTTTTTTTTTTTTTAATTTGACAGAGAGATCACAAGTAGCAGAGAGGTAGGCAGAGAAAGAGGGGGGAAGCAGGCTCCCTGATGAGCAGAGAACTCCATGTGGGGCTCGATCCCAGGACCCTGAGACTATGACTTGAGCCAAAGGCAGAGGTTAACTCACTGAACCACCCAGGCGCCCCATTTGTTGAAACTTCTTAAAATATTTATGAAGTTAGCTTCTTCTGGGAATTGTTTGCAAAATTATTTTTTATTTTTATTTTATTTTTAAAGATTTTATTTATTTATTTGATAGAGATCACAAGTAGGCAGAGAGGCAGGCAGAGATAGAGGGGGAAACAGGCTCCCTAATGAGCAGAGAGCCTGATGTGGAGCTCGATCCCAGGACCCTGGGATCATGACCTGAGCCAAAGGCAGAGGCTTTAACCCACTGAGCCACCCAGGTGCCCCGCAAAATTATTTTTTAAATCAGAGGTTCAAGGAGTTTCTCCTAACCCATTTACCTCAAAAACACCCGCTTTTTCCAACAGCTGATATCCCATAGTATTAATAAATACTAGCGACACATAGATGAAAATGCTCATTTTCTGCATCTCTGTGTCGCACCTGTCTTTGGTGGGTGCTTAAATACTGCTTTTTTCCCCACCAGAGACTGAAGCACATTTCTGCTAAGTGCCAATGTGTGAAGGGTCAGACTGCGAAGAATCTTCTTGGTTTTAGGAGTCTCACAGTATTGTGATTTACGTACATTTTGATGGCTTTGTAGCATGTATGCCAGTGAAATATCTTCTGCACACAAAAGTTCTAAATCTTTTTTTAAAAAAAAGATTTTATTTATTTGACAGAGAGGGACACAGTGAGAGAGGGAACACAAGCAGGGGGAGCGGGAGAAGGAGAAACAGGCTTCTCGCTGAGCGGGGAGCTCGATGTGGGGCTCGATCCTAGGACCCTGGGATCATGACCTGAGCCGAAGGCAGACGCTTAAGGGACTGAGTCACCCAGGCGCCCCAATTTTAATAATTTTTAGCATGGTTTGTTACTTCTTTGAAAATGGATGATCCATATACTTTATAATTTTAGCTCTCCACTAGAATTGATTAGAATATCAACCGGAATATTTTGTCCCCACATCATGCTGGAAAACTGAAACTTTTAAAGTAAAGCTTTAAAGAAATTATAAAATAGGGATGCCTGGGTGGCTCAGTTGGTTGAGCATCTGCCTTTGGCTCAGGTTGTGATCCTAGGGTCCTAGGGTCCTGGGATCGAGTCCCATATTGGGCTCCTTGCTCAGTGGAGAGCCTCTTTCTCTTTCTGCCTCTCCCCCTGCTCATGCTCTCTCTGACAAATAAATAAATAAAATCTTAAAAAATAATAAAATAAATAATAAAATAAATACCTGTTTACCGTAGAATGTTCAGAAACCGTAGAGAACTGTTATGAATTATTCCCAGTCCTACCACCTAGAGGCAGCCACTTTTTAAAAAAATTTTATTCATTTTTTAAGAGATTTTATTTTTAAATAATCTCTACATCCAAGGGGCTCAGATCTACACCCCTGAGATCAGAGTCACACGCTCTATAAACTGAGCCAGTCAGGTGCTCCATACATAATATTTTCTACCCTTTAGAGTCCCTGGTAACTAGATTACTTTTCCTATAGTTTTGCCTCTTTTCTATTCCTGTAGTTTGTTATATATAAGTAGAATCATATAGTATGTAACCTTTGGAGCCTGGCTTCTTTCACTTACCATAATACATTTGAGATTGGTCCATGTTGTAGTTGTGTTACACTGTGTACAATTTCATCCATCCATCCATTTATTTATTTATTTATTTTAATAATTTAAAAATTTTTTTAGAAACATATAATGTATTATTAGCACCAGGGATACAGGTCTGTGACTTGCCAGGTTTACACACTTCACAGCACTCACCATAGCATATACTCTCCCCAATGTCCATAACCCCACCACCCTCTCCCTCCCCACCTTCCCTCCTGCCACTGCCCTGTAACCCTCAGTTTGTTTTATGAGATTAAGAGTCTCTTATGGTTTGTCTCCCTCCCGATCCCATCTTGTTTCATTTATTCTTTTCCTACCCCTAACCCCCCATGTTGCATCTCCACTTCCTCTTATCAGGGAGATCATATGATACTTGTCTTTCCCCAATTGACTTATTTCGCTAAGCATAATACCCTCTAGTTCCATCCACATTGTTGCAAATGTTGATTTCATTTCTTTTGATGGCTGCATAGTATTCCATTGTATGTATGTATATATGTGTATGTGTATATATATAGATATAGATATACCACATCTTCTTTATCCATTCATCTGTTGATGGACTTCTAGGTTCTTTCCATAGTTTGGTTATTGTGGACTTGCTGCTATAAACATTTGGGTACACATGCCCCTTCAGATCACTACCTTGTATCTTTTTTTTTTAAATTATTTTTTAAAGATTTTTATTTATTTATTTGACAGACACAGATCACAAGTAGGCAGAGAGGCAGGCAGAGAGAGAGAGAGGAGAAAGCAGGCTCCCTGCTGAGCGGAGAGCCTGATGTGGGGCTCGATTCCAGGACCCTGGGATGATGATCTGAGCCGAAAGCAGAGGCTTTAACCCACTGAGCCACCCAGGCGCCCACTACATTTGTATCTTAAGGGTGAATACCCAGTAGTGCAATTGCTGGGTCGTAGGGTAGCTCTATTTTCAACTTTTTTTTTTTTCTTAATTTAAATTTAAATTTTTTCTTTTTAAGATTCTTAAAAAAATTTATTCATTTAACAGACAGAGATCACAAGTAGGCAGAGAGGCAGGCAGAGAGAGAGGAAGGGAAGTAGGCTCCCTGCTGAGCAGAGAGCCCAATGTGGGACTTGATCCCAGGACCCTGAGATCACGACCTGAGCTGAATGAGGAACCTCCATGTCATTTATTTATTTTTAAGATTTTATTTATTTTAGAGAGTGTGACAGAGAGAGATGGGGACGAGCAGAGGGAGGGAGGCAAGCAGACTCCGTGTTGAGTATGGAGCTGATTGGGGGCTCAATGCAAAGCTTGGTCTTAGGACCCTGATCATGACCTGAGCTGAAATCAAGAGTCAGAAAGCTTAACTAACTGAACCACCCAGGTGTCCCTGTCAGTTCATCCATTTAAAGTACATAGGGGTGTGTGGCTGGTTTAGTTGGAAGAGCATGAGACTTTTTTTTTTTTTTTAAGATTTTATTTATTTATTTGACAGAGAGAGAGAGAGAGAGAAAGAGATCACAAGTAGGCAGAGGCAGGCAGAGAGAGAGGGGGAAGCAGTCTTCCCACCCAGCAGAGAGCCCAAAGCAGGGCTCGATCCCAGGACCCTGAGATCATGACTGGAGCCAAAAGCAGAGGCTCAACCCACTGAGCCACCCAGGCGCCCCCGAGCACGAGACTCTTGATCTTGCGTCACAAGTTCAAGCCCCATGACTCTTGATCTCAGGTCACAAGTTTAACGCTAGGTTGAGTATAGAGATTACTTAAATAAATAAAACTTAAAAAAAAAAAAAGATCAGCTTGTTAATTTCTTTCTTATTTAAAAAAAAAAAAAAGATTTTATTTACTTATTTGACAGTGAGACAGCGAGAGAAGGAACACAAGCAGGGAGTGTGGGAGAGGGAGAAGCAGGCTTCCTCAGAGTGGGAAGCTGGACCTGGTGCTCCGTCCCAGGACCCTAGGCTCATGACCCCAGCTAAAGGCAGATGCTTAAAGACTGAGTCACTCAGGCACCCAATTTGTTAATTTCTTAAAAAAAAAAAAATCGTATGCAAATTTTAATTCTATTTTGAATAGTTTTCACAAGATAGGTGCAATATACTTTTCTTTTTTTTGTTTTGTAACTTTTGGTTGAAATAGATTATTTTCAGTATGATGCCTTACAGTGTATTGTAAATAGGCTAATGGACAAAAGACAATAAATTCATAGAGCTAACCTTAATTTTTTTCCTGCTTACATTTCCCCCCCCTGCTTATATTCTTAAGTTACAGGTATAAATACCATATCAACATATCAAGGGCAGTAGACCGACTTTTAGGTTTAAGAGCTCAGATTATTTGTTTGAGACAGGACTTCAGACCTACTTTTATAGGGAATGAAAATGCAAATGTGTGGTTTTATGTTTTTGTCCTTCACTTAAAAAAATTTTAAGATTTTATTTATTTGAGAGAAAGAGAGAGAGAGCCTGAGCACAAGTTGGGGGAGGCAGAGGGAGAAGGAGACTACCTGCAGAGCTGGGAGCCTGAAATCTGGCTCCATCCAAGGGCCCTGGTTCATGACCTGAGCCAAAGGCAGACGCTTGACTGACTGAGCCACCCAGGTGTCCCCACACATATATTTTTAGAACATACAGATTTTAGAAATATTTAACTTTTCTCTAGAAAACAAGTATCTCTACCTTTCTCCTTTTTTGAGATTTTGGGACTGAGAAGTTTGAAGACTGTATTCTGGGGTTTTTTTTTTGTAGTCTCAATATTCTCATAATGATTTGTTCTTATCCCCTCAGAGCATGTTGTGCTTAAAAATATTTCTTTGTTTTTCAGGTTCTAAATGGCTTCTAAGAAGTTGGGTGCAGATTTTCATGGTAAGTGGACTGTTAGATATCATGGTTTAAGTTATGATTTGCTCTGAGGATTTGAAATCACTTAGCGTTAGGTAAATGCCCCTTTTTGTTTATTTAAATGAACAACTTGAGAAAAAGTTGTGCAACAGTGTAGCCTATACATTCTACTGGATTTCAGGTTGTGTAATATTGAAGTATTGAAGTAGTTAGTTACATTTTAGAGTCTCTGTGGTTATTGTACTTGAAACTACCAGAGATGGATGGGGAGCCTATCTATTTTTATTGTTTTGAAGTCCTTAACATTCCCTTTGTTACTCTCTGGTCATAGCTTTTCGTTGTCTCAGGTGTGAAACACTCTAAAACTTAGTACTTAATAATGTTTTGCTTTAGTGTCTATCCCTGTCATCCTCCCTTCCTGCCCCACAGTCATAGGAAATAATGACTACAAATAAACCATGATCAGTAATTACAGACATGTTAGTGGTAGTAATTACAATTTTGTATTTGAAATGAATAGTTTATCATCCTTTTCTGTGATACAACCTTTCAATAAGCTTTATTATCTGCATTTGGGAGGAATGGATGTGCCTAAGAATTAAAGTTAGATTCTCTTTTCATACAGTAGAAGATAAGAATTAAATACCAGAAATCCAAACAACAGTTATTTGAAAAGGGTTTTTGAGGATGCCTGGTGGTTCAGTCAGTTAAGCATCTGACTCTTGATTCTGCTTAAGTCATGATCTCAGGGTTGAGATCAAGCCCTGCTTCAGGCTCTGTACTGGGCGTGGAGCCTGCTTAAGATGGTCTCTGCCCTGTGCTTCTTCCCCACTTAAAAAAATGAAGATTTTTTTTTTTTTAAAGATTTTACTTATTTATTTGACAGAGAGAAATCACAAGTAGACGGAGAGGCGGGCAGAGAGAGAGAGAGGGAAGCAGGCTCCCTGCTGATCAGAGAGCCCGATGCGGGACTCGATTCCAGGACCCTGAGATCATGACCTGAGCCGAAGGCAGTGCCTTAACCCTCTGAGCCACCCTGGTGCCCCCCCAAAATGAAGATTTTTAAAGCTATTCTCTCATTTAAAAAAAATATATTTTATTTATTTATTTGACAGAGATTACAAGTAGGCAGAGAGGCAGGCAGAGAGAGAGGAGGAAGCAGGCTCCCCGCAGAGCAGAGAGCCGGATGCGGGGCTCGATCCCAGGACCCTGGGATCATGACTCGAGCTGGAGGCAGAGGCTTTAACCCACTGAGCCACCCAGGCGCCCCATATCCTTCCATTTTTAAAAGCATGTCATTGTAAGAATGGTTTGCCAGATTACATGGCAGCATACATTGGTATGCTCTTCTGGTTGCTTGATTGAATCAGTCAGCTCAATCAGGCTGCAGCAGCAGTCACTGGGGTTCTAACTTGTTTGCATATTTCATATAACAGTTTAGTATTTTGAATTACCATTGTGCATATGCTTATATACATCAGTTGTATGTGTTAAGTCATTTTGGAGTTAAGTCAGTCATGCTCAGGGATTTGCTTTTTTTTTTAAAAATACTGTTTATTTATTAGAGACAGTGAAAGAAGGAACACAAGCAGGGGTAGTGGGAGAGGGAGAAGCAGGCTTCCTGCTGAGCAGGCAACCCAATGCGGGGCTTGATCACAAGACTCTGGGATCATGACCTAAGCCAAAGGTACACACTTAACTGACTGAGCCACCCAGGTGCTCCAGGAGTTTGCATTCTTTATAGCAGGTTAGGCATCAGATCTGCCAGGTAAGGTATTTCCTATTGTCTAAGGATTATTAGACAATACTTTAAAAGTATTCAAATGATAGTAGAGAGGTAGATCTGAAGTTGCCTCTGGATCACTTTTTTTTTGGATCACTTTTTTAAGGACTCAGTAACTTTTTAAGAAATTTCTCCATCTCCTTACATTCCTCACCAAAATTTTGTTGTTTAAGTGAAGCATTCTACATGAGTAAAATTTGAGAAATATTTTTTTTTCTTTCCTTTCCTTTCTTCTTTCCTTTCTCCTCTCTTTCTTCTCTCCTTTCTCCTTTCCCTTTTCCTTTTCCTTTTCTTCAGTAGGCTTCACGCTAATTGTGGAGCCCAGCGTGGGGTTTGAACTCACAACCCTGAGATCAAGACCTGAGGTGAGATCAAGAGTCAGATGCTTAACCAACTGAACCACCTAGGTGCCCTGAGAAAAGATTTTTTTTCTTTCTTTTTTCAGCTTCTGCTTTTAACTGCGGAGCTCTTACTTGAATGTATGTAGCTTTAGAGTTTTTAAGAGTAAAAAATCTTATTTTTAGATATTATGTAGTTTAAGGAATAGAAATTAAAGGGAATAGGCAAAAAAAAAAAAAAGGTGGGGGGAGAATATCAATCTTGTTGGCATCTGAGTGCAGGAAATCAAATTCAGCCTGGTCTTACAGAGCTGAAATTAGAAAGCCAGGAAGCTAAGGCTCATACTCCCTTCATCTCTCAGGAAGCTACATAGCCTTTTCTTAGGCTTTTCTCTGCAGGTGTGCTCCATTTTTATTCTTCTGTTTATAGACTTGCTTTTTTGACCTACTTGTGTAGAGTACGTAGGGTCAAAAATGGCCACCCCCCATTATTATACTGCTTGCTACTTGATCTTTCAGTTTAAGTGGCTAACATCATGTAGCTAAAAGTTTTTCTGTCTTTTGGCCAAGGGAGGATCTGATTGGTACAGCCTAGCTTATAGGCCTGTGGATTGAATCTCCCTAAGGTAGGTATTATCTGACTGGTTCATTAGGATTAATGAGTGTATGTGTGTATATAATTCTTTCAGGGCATTTGAGATGTGGAGAAGGAGGTAACATTTGTTATTGTGACTGGATATTAAATTGCTCTTTGTCTTTTTAAATATTTGGGCTGACTAGATCCTGTGCTATGACTACTATTTGATTTACTTTCCAAGTTCATTTAAAAAAAAAAGATTATTTATTTATTTATTTATTTGACAGAGGCACAGCGAGAGAGGGAACACAAGCAGGGGGAGTGGGAGAGGGAGAAGCAGGGTTATCTCTCAGGAGGGAGCCCAGTGTGCTGCTTGATCCCAGGGTCCTGGGATCGTGACCTGAGCTGAAGGCAGATGCTTAACGAGAACAACTCAGGTGCCCCCCCTCTACTTTTTTTTTTAAAGATTTATTTATTTATTTATTTGACAGACCAGAGATCGCAGTAGGCAGAGAGGCAGGCAGAGAGGAGGAAGCAGCCTCCCCGCAGAGCAGAGAGCCCGATTCGGGGCTCGATCCCAGGACCCTAGGATCATGACTCGAGCTGAAGGTAGAGGCTTTAACCCACTGAGCCACCCAGCCCCCCCGCCCCCCTTTTAAAGGTTTCATTTATTTGTTTGTCAGAGAGAGAGAGAAATGTGTGCACACAAACAGAGAGAATGGCAGGCTGAGGGGCAAGCAGGCTTCCCGCTGAGTAAGGCGCCCAATGCAGGACTGGATCCCAGAAAGCTGGGATCATGACTTGAGCTGAAGGCAGATGCTTAACCAACTAAGCCACCCAGGTGTTCCTCAAGTTCATCTTTTTCAACTAAGGCAGAACTTCTTCCACTGTCATTAATAACTACATATCCCTAAATGACAGAATAAGAGAATAAGCAGTTAATTCTTATAGCCCTTTAAAAATATTGTGCTTGTATTATATTATGTAAATTGCAAACCCTTGGCTCAGTTTAAATCAGGCCTTTCTGGGAGTCTGGTGTTTTAAAATGTTACTTCTCTTTAGTTTTTAACGTATTTTCCACTTTATTTAAGAAAAAGTTATTTTCCAGAAGTCACTTTTTACATTTATTTTTATTTTTAAGATTTTATTATTATTATTTTTTAAGCTTTTATTTATTTATTTGATACCAAGTACAAGCCAGGGGAGTGGGAGAGGGAGAAGCAGGCTCCCTGCTGAGCAGAAATACCCCCCACTCCCCAACCAATGTGGGACTTGATCCCAGGAAACTGGTACCATGACCTGAGCTGAAGCAGGCACTTAACCGACTGAGCCACGCAGGCGCCCTATTTATTTTTTTTTAAGAGAGTGTGTGGGTGCATGGGATTGTGTAAGCATTGAGGGAGGGGTAGAGGGAAAGCCAGAGGTGGATCCTTATTGAACTGAGCCACTCATGTGCCCCCAGAAGTGGGTTTTTAAAAACGTTTTAACAGGGGCACCTGTGTTGCTCAGTTGGTTAAGAGTCTGCTTTTGGCTTGGGTCATGATCTAGGGAGTCCTGGGATCAAGCCCAGCATGGTACACTTTGCTCAGCAGGGAGTCTGCTTCTCCCTCTCCCTCTGCCTTTCCCTGTGCCCCTCCCCTGCTCTCTCTCGCTCTATCTTAAATAAATTAAATGGAGAAAAAAGTTTCAACAAAAAGATTCCTTTTTTAATACCTGAGAAAGTTCCTTGAGATTCTAATTTAGGAAAAAAATAAGTCTGTATGATCAGATAAAACTTAATAAAACTAAACTCTTTCCTTTGAAAAGCCACATTGTCCTGTTTATGACCGTTGAGGTAGCTAACTTCTTAGGGAGGAGGTTCATTATGCCTTTGGTTTAATTTCTCCTAGGATATTGAAATACTTTTTCTGCTGAGTGATGAAGATGTTTTATTTTAAATTGTTTTTAAAGTTGATCTGTTACTGCTTTACAGTGTAATGTAAAGAAATTGGCCATCATTGAATCATTGCTCCCCTTCCCCCACCATCTTTCAAGAATTTTATCTTTGTTTTCAGCATTGTTACTGTGATGTGCCTTCGTATGATTTTCTGTGTATTTATCCTGCTTGAAATTAGCTAAACTTCTTGGATCTGTGGGTTGATATCTTTTATCACTCTGGGAAAATTTGCAGCTATTATTTCCTTTCATATTACTTCTGCCCCATTGTTTTTTGCATTGCCCCCCCTTTTTAAAAAAATTTTTTTTTTAATTTAAAAAATATATATATATTTTAATTTTATTTATTTTTTTTGACAGAGAGAGACACAGCGAGAGAGGGAACAGAAGCAGGGGGAGTGGGAGAGGGAGAAGCAGGCTTCCTGCTGATCAGGGAGCCCGATGCAGGGCTTGATCCCAGGACCCTGGAATCATGACCCGAGCCGAAGGCAGACACTTAATGACTGAGCCACCCAGGTGCCCCTCTCTTATCCTTTTAAGACTCTAATCATAACATATTAGGCTGTTTGATACTGTCCTAAATATCTCTTAAGGCTCTGTTCCGTTTTGTTCTTTTTTTTTTTTTCTTTCACCTTTATGTTTCAGTTCAGTTAATTTCTTTTGACCTACCCTCAGGGTCTCTGGTTCTTTCCTCTGCTAAATATTTTCTGATTATCAGGACAGCCTGGTTATGAACCATCAAAGATTTTCTCTCTGATACTGCATTTTTCATTTCTGGCATTGTTGCTTTGTTTCCTTATATTTATGTCTCTTATTGAAATTTCTCATCTGCTTACACATGTTCATCTTTTCCATTAGATCCTTTGGTATATTTATTACAGTTATTTTAAGCCTTTCTGATAATTTCAATATCTTTGCTATCCCTCAGTTTGGGTCTGATGACTGGTTCTTCTCTTAATGATGGATCACATTTTCTTGCTTTTTTGTGTGTCTTATTTTTGATTGAATGCCAGACATTGTATCTTAAAAAGCTGATTTTTTGGGGAGGGGGGGAGCTGATTTTGTAGGTTATCTGGCTTTTGTTGTTAAGGTATGAGTTGCATTTTCTTGTAACTTTACATCCTGTAGCAGATATCTGTATAATGTTGTGTGAATCTGTCTTCATGTGTGTCTGTCAACTTTAATTAATTAATTGATTGATTTATCAAAGATGGGGTGCATGCACCAGCAGGGGAAGGGGCAGAGGGAGAGAATCTCAAGCAGACTCTGTGCTGACATAGAACCCCACATGAGGCTCAGTCTCATAACCTTGAGATTATGACTTGAGCTGAAATCAGGAGTTGGAGGCTTAACCTACTGAACCACCCAGGCTCCCCTAATCTAAGTTTAAAACCAGCCTAATGGCTTTAAGATAGTGATACCTGGTCATGGAATTGTATTTTTCACTAAATTTTAAGTTTGGTCTTTACTCTTGGTCTTTTTCAAAAACTTCAATTTGAATCCTCAATTTGAAGTCACAGTAAAACCTGAATTAAGCATAATCTGGTTTCTACCCTCCATTATGAATTCATCTCTCCTCTTCTCTGGAATTACAACTTTTTTGCAGAAAAACATGCCAGTGACAAGATTATAAGCATATCAGCAATTTGAAAAGAAAGAAATCACTATGATGCTTTCTGAGAATTTATCCTAATTTACTACATTTTTAGCCGGTTCTCTTCCACTGTGGTATAATGCAAGGTCAGGTGTTGAAACTGACTTCAGGGAACTGACACAGCCATAGCCATCAGAGATAGACTTATTTTCTTTCTTGAAACTGAACTTAAGAAAGTGAGCTAGACATTTTAGAAAGATATTCAGTAATAAAGACTGAAACTGAAAAGTATTTGGGGTAAGCTGGAAATTTGTTAGTCACACTGTTTAATTCTCTGGGCCATGTAGTTAATTGAGTTTTATTGAATCTATTTAAAAAATAAGGTGTAATGAGAAATGAGAAATTGTTGTCTTTAATTATATGTATTTTGATTTATTGGATTAAAATGAATAATTTGTAAGGCACAGTTATATTTGCAAAATATGTTCTTTATAATCCTCAAAGTATGATCATTAATTAAACTACGGTAGTCTTCTGTCCATTCAAAAGGTTGTTTGCTTTGTTGCCATTTCTTTATTTCTTTATTTTTTTTTTTTTAAGATTTTATCCACTTATTTGATAGCCAGGGATCACAGGTAGTCAGAGAGGCAGGCAGAGAGAGAGGAGGAAGCAGGCTCCCTGCTGAGCAGAGAGCCCGATGCCTAGCTTGATCCCAGGACCCCGAGACCACAACCCGAGCCAAAGGCAGAGGCTTTAACCTACTGAGCCACCCAGGCGCCCCTGTTGCCATTTCTTTAAATGCCTTTTTTTTTTTAAAGGTTCTATTTATTTAACTTTAAAAAAAAAATATTATTTATTTATTTATTTGTTTGACAGATCACAAGTAGGCGGAGAGACAGACAGAGAGAGGAAGGGAAACAGGCTCCCTGCTGAGCAGAGAGCCCGATGCGGGCTTGATCCCAGGACCCTGGGATCATGACCTGAGCTGAAGGCAGAGGCTTAACCCACTGAGCGTCCCAGGCACCCCTAAAGATTTTATTTTTACGTAATCCCTACAGTCAGTGTGGGTCTCCAACTCTCAACTCTGAGATCAAAAGTTACGTGCTTCATCCATTGAGCCAGCCAGGTGCCCCCAAAAGTTTTGTTTTGTTTTTTGTTTTTTTTTTTTAAAGAGAGAGAGAGGAGCAGCTGGGTGGCTCAGTGGGGTTAAGCCTTTGCCTTCGGCTCAGGTCATGATCTCAGGGTCTTGGGATCGAGTCCTGCATCAGGCTCTCTGCTAAGCTGAGAGCCTGCTTTCCTTTCTCTCTCTCTGCCTGCCTCTCTGCCTACTTGTGATCTCTCTGTAAAATAAATAAATAAATAAATAAATAAATAAATAAAATTTAAAAAAAAAAATAAAATAGAGAAAGAGAGGGGCCGGGCCCCTGGGTGGCTCAGTTGTTAAGCGTCTGCCTTCGGCTCAGGTCATGATTCTGGGGTCCTGGGATGGAACCCTGCATTCGGCTCCCTGCTTAGTGGGAAGCCTGCTTCTTTCTCTCCAACTCCCCCTGCTAGTGTTCCCTCTCTTGCTGTCTCTCTCTCAAATAAATAAAAATCTTTTTGTGTGTATGTGTGTGTTTAAAGATTTTATTTATTTATTGGACAAAGATCACAAGTAGGCAGAGAGGCAGGCAGAGAGAGAGGGGGAAGCAGGCTCCCTGCCAAGCAGAGAGCCCGACATGGGTCTCGATCCCAGGACTCTGGGATCATGAAATGAGGTGAAGGCAGAGGCTTTAACTCACTGAGCCACCCAGGCGCCCCTCAAATAAATAAAAATCTTAAAAACAAAGGAAAATAATAAAAGAGCATGCACCACGAGGTGGGTTGACGGGGTGGGGAGGGACAAGGGGAGAGAGAGAGAGAGGATCCCAAGCAACTTCTATGCCCAGTACAGAGCCCTGTGGGGGTTTGTTCTCATGGCCCGGAGATCATACAACCTGAGCCGAAATCAAGAGTTTGATGCTTAACTGACCTGACTACCTAAAAGATTTTTTGGTTTTAAGTAATCTCTGCATTAGAGTCCCCATGCTTTACTAACTGAGCCAGCCAGGTTTCCCTAAATGTGTTTTTGCCCTTTATTCTCCCCCGCCCCCTTTCTCCAGTAAACGCCTAACTGTTGGCTCATTCCCTACCAACAAAGTTTAAAGGATCAAGATCAGGGAGTTAGAGGATGTGCCAAGTGACCTTGGCATTGCCTTTGTTTGTGAAATGAAACAGATTTTTATTTTTATTTATTAATTTTTAAGATTTATTTATTTGACAGAGAGAGATCACAAATAGGCAGAGAGGCAGGCAGAGAGAGAGAGAGGAGGAAGCAGGCTCCCCGCCGAGTAGAGAGCCCAATGCGGGGCTCAGTCCCAGGACCCTGAGATCATGACCTGAGCCAAAGGCAGAGGCTTAACCCACTGAGCCACCCAGGTGACCCTGAAACTGATTTTTAAAAGCAGAAACCTTTGGGACGCCTGGGTGGCTCAGTTGGTTAAGCAGCTGCCTTCGGCTCAGGTCATGATCCCAGCGTCCTGGGATCGAGTCCCACATCGGGCTCCTTGCTCCACGGGGAGCCTGCTTCTCCCTCTGACTCTGCCTTCCACTCTGTCTGCCTGTGCTCGCTTTTGCTCGCTCTCTCTCTGACAAATAAATAAATAAAATCTTTTAAAAAAAATAAAGCAGAAACCTTTAATTGGTGTTAAGGAAGGGAAACAGTTGTTTAAAGGTACAATACTTGATCCATCTCTCCCTATGCCAGGGCCTACTTCAATTTACAGAATAGAAGTCATCAGTGTATACAGCACTGTCATAGTTTCCGAACTGAAAGTTGGGCAAGGAAACTGAACACCCTTTGAAAGATAACTCATTTGGCTCAGATATGTTAAGTATGTTATTTTTTATAAATAATTTTCTCCTTCAACTCCCATCACCATTCTGCAATAGAACTGTTCATTTAAGAAATTTTGTTAGGAAAAAGAAAATTTTGTTAGTTTTAGTGTGGATTTTTTTTTTTTTTAAAGATTTTTATTTATTTATTTGATGGAGAGAGAGATCACAAGTAGGCAGAGAGGCAGGCAGAGACAGAGGGGGAAGCAGGCTCCTTGCCAAACAGAGAGCCCAAACTGGGGCTCAGTCCTAGGACTTTGGGATCATGATCTGAGCTGAAGGCAAAGGCTCAACCCACTAAGCCACCCAAGCGCCCCTGGATGGGTTTTCTTAATATTTGTATATCATACACTTTTATGTTATTATGGGTAGGATATTTTTCAGAGTGTGTGTGTGTGTGTGTGTGTGTGTGTGTGAGTGTGTGATAATTAACTTACTTTGAATGAATAAACATTGTGAAACTAGACTTAATTTTGTGATTGTTAATTTGACTGTAAATCTTGCCAGTGCTTCTTAGAAAATGCTAGTTTCAGCTTTGTCTCCTATCAGGGCTCTAGCTAAAGTTAAAATCTAATCTCTAGTAAAATTTGAGCACCTGTTTTCATGGAAGACAGATAAAATTTAAGTTAGAACTTTGCTATTAATTTCTATAATGTAAATATTTTTTAAGTGGCAGGGTTTTAGGGTTGTAACCAGTACTTGTTTTTTTTTGGGCAACCTGTGATGATACCTGATACTTTGGTGGGGAAGCACCTCGTATATTTTTATGAGTAGCCTTGCCATTTTAGGTAAATCATTTTGAATTTTAATAAAAGTTAATCGAATGTGAGTTAGCATAGGGGTGAGAGTTAAATATGAAAGAAGTATAGAACATGCTTCTTTTTTTTGTTCTTACTGAGCATCTTATCTGCCAGTTATGCTGGGGTTGGGAGGTGTAGATAAAAAGCATTTATCCCTTCTTAAGGGACACTCAGGATTTTCACTCAGAGTGTCTAGGCACAGAATGCTAAGACCTGAGGTGCTGGTATGAACTGGGTGTTCTGAGATTAAGAAGGAAGTTGTTAAGCTCATTCTTACAGGACTAGAAATAATCAAGTAAAAAAAAAGGGTGGGGGGCGCCTGGGTGGCTCAGTGGTTAAGCCGCTGCCTTTGGCTCAGGTCATGATCTCAGGATTCTGGGATCGAGTCCCGCATCGGGCTCTCTGCTCAGCAGGGAGCCTGCTTCCTCCTCTCTCTCTCTCTGCCTGCCTCTCTGCCTACTTGTGATTTCTCTCTGTCAAATAAATAAATAAAATCTTAAAAAAAAAAAAAAAAAAGGGTGGGAATGTGATAGGTATTGCCATTTGAGAAAATAGTACATCTATAGATATGACCAATGAAGATCCTAGAGTATTAATAATTATGGTTATTCCCCAGAAAAATTGTTAAATTGAGCACGATTGTGAATTTAATTTGCTTGCTGAGTGGGAGATACATAAAATGTTTCAGTTCTGACTAGAAGATAGGGAAAAGAGAGACACCAGCCCCAAGGGTGCAACTAGGGGCCTTCTTTCTGCTGGAGGGTTTCAGGTGTATCAGAGCAGTATTTACTTCAGGAAATGGGAATGATGAGAAGATTTCAAATATATCTTGAGTTTGTTAAGTCTTGAAATCTGTTTTTAGAAAGGGAGAGAAGCTAGGGTGCCTGGGTGGCTCAGTGGGTTAGGCCGCTGCCTTCGGCTCAGGTCATGATCTCAGGGTCCTGGGATCGAATCCCACATCGGGCTCTCTGCTCAGCAGGGAGCCTGCTTCCTCCTCTCTCTCTGCCTGCCTCTCTGCCTACTTGTGATCTCTCTCTGTCAAATAAATAAAATCTTTAAAAAAAAAAAAAAAAAAAAAAAAAAAAAAAAAAAAAAAAAAAAAAAAGAAAGGGAGAGAAGCTATCTTCATGGAAGAGGGGTAATTGTATTATTCTGTCTAATATTTGTATATTATTTGTATATATATTATTTGTGTATATATACTTGTAATATTCTGTCTATAATTCTTTTTTTTTTTTAAGATTTTATTTATTTATTTGACAGAGAGAAATCACAAGTAGATGGAGAGGCAGGCAGAGAGAGAGAGAGAGAGGGAAGCAGGCTCCCTGCCGAGCAGAGAGCCCGATGCGGGACTCGATCCCAGGACCCTGAGATCATGACCTGAGCCGAAAGCAGCGGCTTAACCCACTGAGCCACCCAGGCGCCACTCTGTCTATAATTCTAAGCATTCAAGGAAGTAAACCAGTGTGAGGCCCAGAAGCAATCCTTTTTTTAAAAATTTTATTTATTTATTTGAGAGAGAGAGCAGAAGCAGGCAGGAAAGGGAGAAGCAGGCTCTCCACTGAGCAGGCAGTCCAACTTGGGCCTTGATCCCAGAATCCTGGGATCATGACCTGAGCCGAAGGCAGGGGCTTAACTGACTGAGCCACCCAGGTGTCCCAACAATCCTTATTTTACTAGCTGTTAATAGTAAAAAATTGGAACTATTTCATTGTCCATGATGGTTCTGCCAGTAAGTTAGCCCCAGATCTGGTCCAGAAAAGAAACCATGTACAATTGGGAGTGTATAGTTAGAGTCATATATAAGAGCCACTCTCATTTTGTCTGACTCTAAATCAGTGATAATATCCTGGTCTTTCTGTATGATTCAGCATTTAGGCTTATTTAGCCTTCAGGGAGTTAGAGCAGTTCAGCTGTATGTGGTTTATATCTCCTGATTAATCCTTTTTTGATTCCCATAATCTTGTCTGTTTTGTTTGTTTGTTTGTTTTTATTTACTTATTTAAGAGAGACCATGAACAGCGAGGAGGAGCAGAGGGGGAGCGAGAAGCCGACTCCGCACCAAGCAGGGAAGCCCGATGTGAGAGTTGATCCTGAGACCCTGAGTTCATGACCTGAACTGAGGGCAGACCCTTAACTGACAGCCACTCTAGCACCCCTGGTTTTCCTTTTTTCATAAGTGCTATGCTTCTTGAATATTTCTACATCTGCTGCAGAATATAGTTTAAAAAATGCAGAGTAGGGGCACCTGGGTGTCTCAGTGGGTTAAGCCTCTGCCTTTGGTCCAGGTCATGATCTCAGGGTCCTGGGATCAAGCCCCGCATCAGGATCTCTGCTCAGCAGGGAGCCTGCTTCTCCCCACCGCACACACCTTCCCCCCCTTGCCTGCCTCTGCCTACTTGTGATCTCTCTCTCTGTGTCAAATAAGTAAATAAAAATCTTTTAAAAAATAAAAAAATGCAGAATAATTCTTTGTATTAATTAGAAATGATTCTAAAATAGAGAACTCCTAGTCAAAGAGGTTCTTTTGTGAATGTTCTGTCAATTCATCAGTATTAAGTGCCTAATATGTATAGGTTTTGGCAGTACGTCAGTGAATAAAATAGACTTATTTGCTTGTCTGCAAGGAGCTTATATTCCATTGGGCCAGAAAGACAGTAAATATAATTTGAAAATGAATTCCTTAATATGTTAGATGGTAATAAGTGCTGTGGGCGAAAGGATAGGTGGTGACATGGGAGTACTGCAACGAGGGTCAGGTGGTTTTGAATAGAGTGGTCATAGGAAGCTTCATTGAGAGAGTGACATTTGAGCAAAGACTTGAAGAAGTCGAAGGAATAAGTCGCGTGAATATTTCAGGGAAGGACATTTCAGTTAGAAGGAGCAGCCACTGCAGAAATTTTGAGGTGGGTTTGACTTTGTCGTGGTTGAGGAGCAATTACTGTGAGTTAGTGTAGTGGGATTTGGAGAGGCCTTTTAGGCTTCTATGAGTACTTTGGCATTTATACTAAATGTAATTGAAAATAAACCCTAGTAAGATCAAGTAGGCTCAAGCAGGATTTCCTCCACAGAGGTCTAAGGTCAGGAGAAGGTAAGCAGTCAGAGCGGCAAGTCTGTAACTTCTAGTTTAGGATAGCATAAATTTATGTTGTATCCTAGATGTAAGATAATAGCAGAACAAATAATAAAGTTCTTTGCTGATATTTTCTACTTTATTTTTGATTGTAGGGACTTTCAGTTACCTTGATGATGTCCCATTTAAGATAGGAGACAAATTCAAAACACCAGCTAAAGTTGGTCTTCCTATTGGCTTCTCCTTGCCTGATTGTTTGCAGGTGGTCAGAGAAGTACAGGTAAGTGGTGATTTTTAGTTAAAGTTTAGTGCATTTAAAAATTTAAAGAGTAAGATTTTGATGTATAGTGAATAGGAATAAAAACCATTTTCCTATCTCTTATTTGTATGTCTTATAGCAGCTATTACTGCTTGGCTCACATTGTCTGTCTTTCTCTCTGTCTCTCTGTCTCTGTCTCTCTCTCTCACACATACACACACACACATATGCACACACTTACATATGTTTATTTATTACAGATCATCTACAATCTGTTAGACTGTATATTCCTGGGTTTCTGTACCTTGTCCAGAACAAACCCCTACTGCCCGTCTGACTTGCTCGTTTACTTCTTTCTCTCTTTTGATGTCCTCATTATCTTCTTGGTCACTCAAATTAGGAAATCTTTTTCTCTCTGTTGTGTCTCACCTTTACCACCCAATTCATCCTTCTGTGATTTTTTTTTTTTTTTTTAACCTGGACTTCTGCAGTAGTCCTCTTTAATTGGCCCTTCTGCTTACAGCACTTAAAAAATTTTTTTTTCGTATTGTTTCTAGAACAATATCTCTAAATTAAAGTTTCCAGTTGTCATATCTCTGTTAAAACAAAACAAAACAAAACAGAACAAAAACTTACACTGATTCACCAGTCCTTATTTAATCAAGTTTAGACACAAGGTTGTGGTAAAGCACCTTAGCTCATCATCTCCATATTTCCTACGTCCCAGGTGACTACCAGTTCATTGAACATACCGTGTATATGACCTATAGTACTGTGCTTTTTTTCATGAGCTGTTACCTCCACCTTGAATGTTTTCCTCTTTCTCACTGTACTAAAAGCTGTCTACCTGTTAAAATCTGTTTATTCTTCTAGAATGTGCTTAGATGCCATCTCAGTAGCTTCTTTCTCAACCTTTCATCTTTAAAGTTCAGTTACATATAAAATTTAGAATTACTTCTTGAAAGCAGCAAATAGCCTTATATTCTCTATGACTTCCTTTCTTTCCTCAGTGCACATTTATTTAGTGCCTACTTTCGAGCAGTGCTCTGCTAGGGTTGGGGATAGAAATAAATACCTTAATCACTGTCCTCAACAGCTCGCAGTTTAGAGAAAGAATTAGATGGGAAAAAAGGAAAGTGTGTTACCTATCAAACACTTCTTTCTATGACTTTAAGAGTTTAGAAAATACAATTTTCTGTCAAAGGAGTTTTATTTCTGGGGGATTGTCTGAGGTACCACCATGTTACTCTAAGAAATATTTATTTTCCAGTATATTCAGTAGGTAATCAAATGGGAGAGTTTCAGTTGTATTTTTTAAAGTAATAGCTTTATTGACATATAATTCACATATCTTGAAATTCAGCATTTTAGGTGTCCACATAAGTGTTTTTTAGTATATTCAAAGTGTATAGCCATCGTCAGTATGTAATTCCAGAGTAGTGTCCTTATCCCAAAAAGAAATGCAGTGTCCATTAGCAGTCACTCCTTATTTCCCTCTCCCCCCAGCCCCTGGCAACTAGTAAATCTACTTTCTGTCCCTATGGATATGCCTGTTTTGGACATGTCATATAAATGGATTAATACAATAGATAGTGTTTTGTGACTGACTTACTACACTTAGCATAATGTTTTTACTATTTGCTTATTATCAGTAATGCTGGTGTGAATGTTTGTGATAGGTTTTTGTGTGGATGTGTGCTTTCATATTTCTTGGGTATATAAGTGGAACTGTGGGTTGTTTTAGGGTAACTGTGTTTAACCTTTTGGGGAACAGCTGTACTGTTTTCTAGAGTGGCTGTACCATTTTACAGTCCTGCCCACAGTACATGAGGGTTCCAGTTTATCCATATCCTTGCCAACTCTTCTTATCCATCTTTTTGATCATATGTATCCATGTGGGTTTTATAATGATTTCTTACTGCAGTTTGATGTGTATTACCTTAATTACTAATGATGTTGAACATCTTATATAGTTTTGAAAGCTGAATTAATAACTTTTGTGTATGGTGACTTTATTGGGTCAGAAGAGACACAAATTTCCCATATATAGAAAGTTTTACATTGTTCTGTTTGGTGACATTTTTTTTCTTATTTAAGATTTTATTTATTTGTCAGAGGGAGAGAGAGAGAGTGAGAGGGAGAGAGAGAGTGCTCGAGGGTGCACAAACAGGGAGTGGCAGGCAAAGGGAGAAGCAAGCTTCCCGCTGAGTGAGGAGCCTGATGCAGGACTCTCCCAGGACCCTGTAATCATGACCTGAGCCGAAGGCAGATGCTTACCAACTGAGTCACCCCCGTATCCTGCTTGTTGACTTTTGTATTGGCTCTAACAAATGTCAGTAACCACTTTCTGTGTACAGGATACTACTGT
Source organism: Mustela nigripes (assembly GCF_022355385.1). NCBI lineage: Eukaryota > Metazoa > Chordata > Mammalia > Carnivora > Mustelidae > Mustela > Mustela nigripes. Next base: position 37,039,863 of record NC_081565.1, on the reverse strand, counting down.
TAAAATAGGATTAAAAAAACACCATTTTCTTTTAATAGTTCTCTTATTACTCACTGTTTCATTGATAAATCCAGAAAACTTGTTTTGAATCCCAAATTGTTGCTGTTTTAGGCTTTGCTGGGAATTTTCTATTTCTCTGATCAGCATAAAGCATTAATAAGTGCATGGTACAGTCCTCACTGTATTCGTAGCGCCTACTAATAACAAAAGAGGATTTTTTTTTTTAAAGATTTTATTTATTCATTTGACAGACAGACATCAGGAGTAGGCAGAGAGGCAGGCAGAGAGAGAGGGAGGAGGAAGCAGGCTCCCTGCTGAGCAGAGAGCCCGATGCGGGGCTCGATCCCAGGACCCTGAGATCATGACCTGAGCCAAAGGCAGAGGCTTAACCCACTGAGCCACCCAGGCGCCCCAAAAGAGGATTTTTGAGCTCCATTCCTGTGTGAAACAGTTGAAATATTTTTGTTCTCTTACCGCATATGGTGCCTTTAAACTTTGACTTCCTGGGTCTCCATGAGGAATTTGGTTGTGATATTGGTGATGGTCTCCTTTCTTTTCTCAGAAGGGTCAGACCTAGAGCTCTAGACGGATGGATAACTTGATGCTTCCTATAACTTTGTCATATTTGCCCTTGCATGACAATGCAGACTTCAGGTTCCAGTTAAAAATTCATCAAAGTAAGCCAGTAAAACACATAAATAATTCTTGCACCTAGGGCCTACAAAGTTTTCATTGAATACGGTAGTGGTGGTGGCCATAGTAGTAGGGGGTGGCCTTAGTGTCATCATTTAGAGTAGAATCTGGTATCACTCATTCATGAGCTGGAATTGCCATTTAATAGAAGTGTAATTTTGTGCAGATTACTTAAACCCTCTGGGTCTCCATATCCTCATCTGTAAAGTGGGGATAATTAGCTTTTAAGGTTGTTGTAAGATTAAATAAAATAATGCTTTTATAATATTTGCTCTGGTTCCTGGTACTCCATAAATATTAGATGCGGTTATTATTTATTTGTACACTCAAACCACATTCTTATTTTTTCATTCTAATATTTGTTCTTTTTTTTTTCTGTGTTCCAAGTATTTTATACTACTTTCATAATTAAAAAATAAAAGGCAACAAAGGTTTTACAAAAAAGTGAAGAAATTTCCAGTTCTTGAGAGTAAAATGCCAGGGACCTAGGTTTATAGGTGGTGGAAGTTGGTTACAGCTTGTTTATGGTGGAAGAAGCCAGATGCAAAATTGAATTTCCTCCCTGGTTAGAAGCAGTGGTTGGTTCAGTGCTGTTTTTTTACTCCCATTAGTGGTAGAAAGGAAGTGTCATGATTGCCCAGGTGCCTTTCTGGGGCCCAGCAGCTGGCTCAGGGGTATACATGAAGAACTTCTCTTTTAAAGGTTGGTTTTTTTTTTTTTTTTTTAAGTAAGCTCCATGCTCATCGTGGGTCCTAAGCTCACAACCCTGAGATCAAGAGTCGAATGCTTCACAGGCTGAGCCAGCAGGCATCTCACAGGAATAAATACCCCCTGCCCCGGCTTTTCTTTTTAAAGATTTTATTTATTTATTTGTGAGAAAAAGTGAGCACAAGTGGGGGAGTGGCTGGTAGAGGGAGAAGCAGGCTCCCGTCAAGCAAGGAGCCCCCAGGACTCTGGGATTGCAACCTGACAGGCGCCCAACAACTGAGCCACCCAGACGTCCCAGATAAATAAACTTCTTGATGTGTGCCTTTCCGGGCTTCTCTTGTGTTGTTTGAAGCTGAAAGGCTTGGGGATGACCAGAGTTTCTTGTACTCTGAAACTCTTGTCTGGGCATGTAGGCCTGTTTCCTATCCATTCCTCTGTCTTGTCTCTTCAGCCTTGAATGTGCACCTGGATATTGTTTAGTTCTGAGACTTTAGAGTGAACACCAAAAGTTTTGTTTTTTCTGAGGTGAAATTTTTAAAAAATTTTATTTATTTATTTTGACAGAGATCACAAGTAGTCAGAGAGACAGGCAGAGAGAGGGAAGCATGCTCCCCGCTGAGCAGGGAGTCCGACATGGGGCCTGATCCCAGGACCCTGAGACCATGACCTGAGCTGGAGGCAGAGGCTTTAATGCACTGAGCCACCCAGGCGCCCCTGAATTTTGTTTTTTGTAATAGGTGTGTTTTTTTACCCCAAGTGAAATTTTTGTAAGTTGAGATATACTTGACGGTACTGTTAACCAACCATAAAGTGAAACCTTATGCGATTTGCACTGTAAAATCCTAATTTAAATATGTCTCGATATCTTAATAATCAGTTTTCCTGTGTTTAGGGTACAGTCTGTTCATTATAATTTAATAGATGGTGGTTTAAGAACATAGAATCTGTCTGCAGTCATACTGCCTGGGTTATATCAGGTTCTACCATATACCAGTATTATGACCTCGGGCATGACTCTTGTAAACTGAGGGTAATAGTACTTACTGTAAAGGGTTGTTGAAAAGATCCAGAGAGTTAATACATAAAAAGTGCTTAGAGTCTTGCTTGGTTCCTCCTAAGTGCTTCTTAAATGTTAGGGGCTATTGTTACTGTGGAGCATAGGCTCTATCTAGGGCATTGTGCTTGATAATGGAGACCCTGAAGAGGCTCTGAAGCCCAGTAGTTGCCTGCAAGAGGCTTGTGATTGTTGGGAGAAGTGTTTAGAAGAAAAATTAAAGATCAAATCTATCTGTGATCACTTGTGCTTGGCATCACCTGATAAAGACAGACGTTATGAAAGAGTTCAAAGGAAGGAACAAGGCCATCAGCAAAGCTTCAGAGGTGGTTGCGGAGATCTGCCTAGCCACCAGTGAAGAATTCTAGAAAGGGAAATGGCCTGAGGGAAGAGAAGCAAAGGAAGTAGTTGGCAGGGTACCTTTGGCCTGGTAATGTAGAATTAGAAGTGATGAGAGTTCTCTCTACTTCATTTCTAGAAGTAATCTGGGAGCGTAGTTTGATTAAACTACATAAGGCGCTTAGGAAGCCTTAGTCTTCCTGACTGGAGATCATCTCATACACCTTAAATGCTGCTTTGCCAGGTTCTGTTGTGCTCGTGTGAGAAAGAATTCATTGGAGGAATTGAGTTGGGGAGGAGCAGCCACCTGGGTTCACACGTTCTTTCTTTGTTATATCTTTACAGTATGACTTCTCCTTGGAAAAGAAGACTATTGAGTGGGCTGAAGATATTAAGAAAATCCAAGAAGCCCAGAGGGAAGCAGAGCGCAAGGCTGAGGAAGTAGAAGCTAAAGTGAATTCTAAGAGTGGCCCAGAGGGTGACAGCAAAATGAGCTTCTCCAAGACTCACAGTACAGCCACAATGCCACCTCCGATTAACCCCATCCTTGCCAGCTTACAGCACAATAGCATCCTTACCCCGACTCGGGTCAGCAGCAGTGCCACGAAACAGAAAGTTCTCAGCCCACCCCACACAAAGGCAGATTTCAATCCTGCTGACTTTGAGTGTGAAGAAGACCCATTTGATAATCTGGAGTTAAAAACTATTGATGAGAAGGAAGAGCTGAGAAACATTCTGGTAGGAACCACTGGACCCATTATGGCTCAGTTATTAGACAATAACTTGCCCAGAGGCGGCTCTGGGTCTGTGTTACAGGATGAGGAGGTCCTGGCATCCCTGGAGCGGGCAACCTTGGATATCAAGCCTCTTCACAAACCCAATGGCTTTATAACCTTACCACAGTTAGGCAACTGTGAAAAGATGTCTCTGTCTTCTAAAGTGTCCCTCCCCCCCATTCCTGCAGTAAGCAATATCAAATCACTGTCCTTCCCCAAACTTGACTGTGATGACAGCAGTCAGAAGACAGCCAAGCTGGCGAGCACTTTCCATAGCACATCCTGCCTCCGCAATGGCACCTTCCGGAATTCCCTAAAGCCTTCCACCCAAAGCAGTGCCAGTGAGCTCAATGGGCATCATACTCTTGGGCTTTCAGCTTTGAACTTGGACAGTGGCACAGAGGTGCCAACCCTGACTCCCTCAGATCTGATCTCCCAGATGCCTTCCCTTTCTGTCTTGTCTGTGTGCACAGAAGAATCGTCACCTCCAAATACAGGTCCCACGGTAAGCCTTTTAAATCCCCTTGAGTTAGAGCTCTAAAGATTTCTAAATTCTGTGTAGCAGTTGCTGCCTCACGTTCTTTTCAAGGTGTAGGGCAAGATGGGGCATGGCTGTATTGACCTTGCTTATGTATATTGTTCTGGTTATGTGTTTGAGGACAAAGAAGTGTTAGCTTTGCGCCTAGCCTGGGTTATGTTTGCTTGTTCCTACCTGCATCTTTCTGGTTTTTCCTTCAAAAAGATAATGTATGTCATGCATGAATGATGTTTTTCTGCCTAATCACTTTGTTCTTTTCTCTTTACCTCTTTTTTTAAAGGCTTGCTTTCTTTGTAACTTTTTACTTTTTCCTGCTTTATTAATTTTTTGAAGATTGCTTGGTAGTCCTCATAATATCTTCTTCCTGCTTTCCTCTCTCCATCTCATTGTGCCCTGAAGGTTGGTTCTTCATGATTTACCATGTGTTTACCGTGATTTACCTGTGTTTCTTCAGACCATGTGGTGCCTTAGTAAGTGGGAGATAAATTTGTATCAGAAGTCCAAGCAAAAGGTAGAAATATGTCACTTTTTAAATCTACAGATTTTTATTTTATTTTTTTTAAAGATTTTATTTATTTATTTATTTCACAGTAGACAGAGAGGCAGGCAGAGAGAGAGAGAGAGAGAGGGAAGCAGGCTCCCTGCTGAGCAGAGAGCCCGATGCGGGACTCCATCCCAGGACCCTGGGATCATGACCTGAGCCGAAGGCAGCGGCTTAACCCACTGAGCCACCCAGGTGCCCCTTAAATCTACAGATTTTTAAAAAATATATTTTTATTTGGCAGAGGGAGGGATTACAATTAGGCAGAGAGGCAGACAGAGAGAGGGGGAAAGCAGACTCCCTGCTGGTCAGGGAGCCCGATATGGGGCTTGATCCCAGGACCCTGAGATCATGATCCGAACCGAAGGCAGAGGCCTAACCCACTGAGCCACCAGGTGCCCTAAACCTACGGATTTTAATCCTGCAGTTTCTTTTTTGCTCACTACTAAGAATTGTGCAGTTTTCTACAAATAGAGGGAGAAGGGGAGGTTGGAATTCGAATTAGTGTTGAAAGATGGATTGATACAAAAGTTGCAACTCGTTATGACCCTGAAGAATATCTGATTTTGTTGCACAAAAAAGTTGCAGGCGCAGCAAGGTTCCTTTATTTGTCCGGCTTAATTCTTGGTGTAGTTTCAGCAGCACAAAACGATACATTATTCCATCTAAAATAGAAATCACAGAAGTGTAAGAACTTTTTGCAATACCAGCACACAGATTTTTAATGTTTATTTATTTGTTTATTTAAATATTTTTATTTATTTGAGAGAGAAAGAAAGCACAGAGAGAGGGGGATAGGGACAAGCAGACTCTCCTCCGCTGAGTGTGTAGCTTGATGTGTGACTCAATCTCAGGACCCCGAGATATGACTGAGCCAACTGAGCCACCCAGGTGCCCCCAGTTCAGATTTTTTAAAAATGACAGCATATTAAGAGACTGTTTAGAGCCAGAGAGAGGAGCCTGATCACATTGGTGGGCTGTCAGAGACTGTAATAAGCCGGTAGAAAGATGAGCCTTGGCCTGCTTTAAAGTAAGTGCAAAGTCCCAGCAATAGCATTTCATGGTAAATGATTGTCTCTGTGTGTGAGTGCTTCCACTGTCATAGAGCTCACTGCTGTTTAGAGACTTCTGTGAACCTTGGCTCAAATAAACTTGATAGTGCAGAACACTCTGGTGTTACCTCCTAGGAATGGGCTTCATCCTCATACCTTCTGGTCAGTAGGATACTCTTCATGACTCATTGTATGCTTTAGAGAAATTAAAAGCACTCTGGGGAAGATAAGGGATCCTCAGCCTCAGATTCCCCTTTAAAATTACAGTAACCATTTAGAGACCAAAGCTCTTGAACTAATGGCAGAGGTTGTTCTCAAACGAGAACACCTGTCACTCTTTGACCCACCTCATTGTGGAGTTTCTTTTGGGCCAGTCCATTTCAGGGTTGGGGGGAGGTCTGCTTCTTGCTGGTTTAGGGACTTTCTGCCTTCAAGGGGCAGACAAGCCAAGCTGACTGTCTGGTGTTTTTCTAAGGAAGTCATGGCCCTTATCCGCAAGAAGCAAAGCCTGGTTTCTCCTGGTCCTCTATCTCAGTGAGTCTTTGAGGCCCACAGTGAGAACCTTTCCCAGTGAACAAAGCACTTCTCTTCAGGATAGTTAGTGACTTGAGGATGGGGGGAGTAGAGTGGTGGTCAACTGGGCTGTGTAATACACCCTTTATGTAGGACCTCTGAGGGAAGTTTGGTTCTTGTTGGCTGTTTTAGACCCAGTGTTTGGGTCTTACTTTTTAGATTCTGATTTCACGTTTTACTGTTTATATAAACTAAACTTAGACGTTGAGAAGTCCATAGGATCATGTAGAGAGGACTCTTGTAATGTGGCCTTCTTCTGAGACCAGCACAGAACTGCCTGACCTAAGCCTTAGCTTGTCTTTCCCCACTGCATGTCAGCCTTTTGTGGACCTTACTTTGCTCATTGGTTAGGCTTAGTCTGCCATTGGGTTCTTTTTCTCCAGATATGGATATATTCCTTACTTTTCCCCAGCTGCTTTAGCAAAATATTTCTGCTCTTCCCTTACACTTACAAGTTATGAATTTACTAATTTTGGCCGATAAGCATTACAGTAGTGCTAGTTTGGTTTGAAAGTATATTTAAAATAATTTTTGACATACAGACTCTTAGCTTTTAGGTGTTCAATCTGTTTATTTTCTGTTGCCATTGCTTTCATACTTCGAAGTCATTTATCTTTAGATTCTTTTTTTATATTTTATTTTTATTTATTTTTTTAAATATTTTATTTATTTGACAGACAGAGATCACAAGTAGGCAGAGAGGCAGGCAGAGAGAATCAGAGAAGCAGGCTCCCCCCCAAGCAGAGAGCCTGATTCGGGACTCGATCCCAGCACCCTGGAATCATGACCTGAGTGGAAGGCAGAGGCTTTAACCCACGAGCCACCCAGGCGCCCCTGTTCTTATTTTTTGTCAAGATTTTATTTATTTGAGACAGAGAACATGAGCAGGGAGAGGAGCAGGGTGGGGGTGGGGAAAGTGGGGCAGGAAAGAATCTTGAGAAGATTCATCACTTAGTGCAGAGCCTGGACCCCAACACAGGGCTCCATCTCATGACCCTCAGATCATGACCTAAGCTGAAACCAAGAATCAGATGTTTAGGCAACTGAGCCATCCAGACTCATTTATTTTTAATAATTTATTTAAGTAATCTCTGCACCCAGTGTGGGGCTTGAACTCATGACCCCAAGATCAAGAGTTGCATGCTTTTGCAACTGAGCCAGCCAGGTGCCCAATCCAGTCAGATTTAAAAGGTTTATATTGAAAAACAGTGGCTCCCTGCCTCTTCTGTCCCCAACTCCAGTTTTGGTTCCTGTAGTCTAGTAATTCTTTATTTCTGCTGGGATTTATCTCTGTATTTCTAAATAAAGTGCTTGTATTGCTTTTTCTATATTTATCAGTTTTAGATGGTTTTATATTTCCTGTTATAGTTGGAAGTTTATATAGTTTTATGTAGTTTATATAGTTTTATACTTCCTGTTATAGTTCTTTCCCATAGCCTCCTTCATAATTAGATCACAAATTTTGGGTAAATTAATGTTGCTCTTCACATTATGATATATCAGGTAAGTACTTACTGCCAAGTTTGAATACTATATTGTGATTTTTTTTGCACCTTTTTCTCATAAACTACTCCATTTAAAAGATTTGCAGTTTTTCTTTCCTTTTTTTAATTTTAATTTTTAAGATTTTTAAGTAATCTCTGCACCTAATGTGAGGTTCAAACTCAACCAGAGATCAAGAGCTGCACACCCTACCAGCTGAGCCAGCCAGGCTCAGGCACTCCTACATAGTTTCTTTGAACTTGTTGCTGGTTTTATCCAGATGCTCCAAGAGAGCCATCAAAGACCTAGTAATTTTCCCAGACACATCCAGACATACTGGTTAACCTGTCAGTTTTGAGTCCTTGAATATCTAAAAGTGTCTGTACGCCTGGAGTGGAGGGTTAAGCACCTGCCTTCAACTCAGTTCATGATCCCGGGGTCCTGGGATTGAGCCCCACATTTGGCTCCCTGCTCTGCGGGAAGCCTGCTTCTCCCTCTCCCACTACCCCTGCTCGTGTTCCCTTTCTTGCTGTGTCTCTTTCTGTCAAATAAATAAATGAAATCTTTAAGAAATTTTTTTAAAAACTTTATTTTAGAGTGAGCAGAGGAGGTGGAGGGGTAGAGGGAAAGGGAGAGATTCTCAAGTAGAGTCCATGCTAAGCGCAGAGCTTGACTCGGGGACTCAGTCTCATGGCCCAAAATTAGGACCTGAGTCGAAACCAAGAGTGGGTCACTTAACCAGGTGTGCTACCCAGGTGCCCCTAAACTTTTTTATTCAAGTATAAGCTCTACTGATTTCTGGTATTCCTCTGCTTTTCTGTGTTCTTCCACCTTCTTCCCCCCAACCATAGCTTTTGGGATCTTAATTTTATTCATGGTGTGCCATGCCATGTTCATTGTGTTAGGCCCTCCTGGATCCTTTCAAACTAAGGCTCAGCTCTGAGATGTTTTTAATTAATATTTTCTGTTTTTTCTTTTTTGAAATTCCTGTAACTGGATGTTGGTGCTTGAACTCTTGACCCCAAGATCACATGCTCTACTGAGTAAGCCCGCTAGGTGCCCCCTCTTTGTCTTTGTCTTTATATTTTACCTTCTGGATATTTCTTTGACTATCGTATAACTTTCTTTCTTTCTTTTTTTTTTTTTTCCTGATCTTACAGCCTTTTTTTTTTTTTTTTAAACATATAATGTTTCAGGGGTACAGATCTGTGATTCATCATAGTCTTTCACAGTTCCTAGCACTCACCACAGTACATACCCTCCCCAGTGTCCATCTCCCAGCCACCCTCATCCCTCCCACCCTCCTCCACTCCAGCAACCTTCTGTTCCCTAAGATTAAGAGTCTCTCGGGACGCCTGGGTGGCTCAGTGGGTTAAGCCACTGTGTTCGGCTCAGGTCATGATCCCAGGGTCCTGGGATCGAGCCCCAAATCAGGCTCTCTGCTCAGCAGAGAGCCTGCTTCCTCCTCTCTCTCTGCCTGCCTCTCTGCCTGCTTGTCATCTCTGTCAAATAAATAAATAAAATCTTTAAAAAAAAAAAAAAAGAGTCTCTTACGGTTTGTCTCCCTCTCTGGTTTCCTTTTGTTTCATTTTCCCTCCATTCCCCTATGATCATTTGCCTTGTTTCTCAAATTCGTCCTATCAGTGAAATATGATGATTGTCTTTCTCTGATTGACTTATTTCACTTAGCATAATACCCTCTAGTTCCGTCTACCTCATTGCAAATGGCACGATTTTAGGGTGGTTTTTTTGATGGCCGCATAATATTCCATTGTGTATGTACGTGTGTGTATATACACACACACCACATTCATCCGTTGCTGGACATCTGGGCTCTTTCCATAGTTTGGCTGTTGTGGACATTGCTATAAACATTGGGATGCATGTGTCCCTTCAGATTACTACATTTGTATCTTTGGCGTGAATACCCAGTAGTGCAGTTGCTTGGTTGTAGGGCGGCTCTGTTTTCAAGTTGAGGAAGCGCCATACTGTTTTCCAGAGTGGCTGCACCACCTTAAACATTCCTAATCTCACAGCCTTTTAAATAAAATTTTACTTTATCATATTTTAAATTTCCGAGTTATTTGTCTGTTCCCTCTTTTGGTTTGGTGTCTCAGGCTTTGTAGTCACATTTAAGAGTGAGGCACTTAAAAGAATTAACAGTGGAGGGAATGTATGTTTTGGAGGTGCTTGCCAATCATTAAGCTTTAGTGTAGGTTGAAGGTTACTAGGCTTTGGGGAACTCTGCAAAATGTTAATGCATGAATGTATTGGGGGTTTATAGTTGCATCTGAGAACTCTGCTTGAGGGTTATGGAAGGTTGGGGAAGGCTGGTGTGTAGACCTTTACTTAAATCCCCCATTTGGTGCTTATACTCCCTCATATGCGGTGCCTGGTGTCCTTATTTTAGTCCCTAGAGACTAGCAGGCTGCTTCTTGAAAAGGATGAGGGTCAGCTGGGGAAGGTTTTGCTGGAGGGTTTTATTTCTCTATCACTCACTTTGTGCCCTTGCTTTATCCCAACAGTGCCTGGTGCTTCCAAATGCTGAACCCCTCTCAGGAGTTGAGAGGAGCTGGTGGACTGACTCCCCTTTCTCCCACTTCCTTATAACTTAATTGGTTCTGCTTAGTTATTGTGGCTTCATTTGTATTCTGTATTCTAAAATTTCATTGAAATATATTTTCCACTGTTGTTCCCTCTTTCTTTGACCTTAAAGATTTTATTTGAGAGAGAGATAGTGAGAGAGCGAGAGCATGAACAGGCAGAGAAGTAGAGGGAGAAGGAGGATCTCCAACTGAGCACGGAGACCAATGTGGGGCTCAGTTCTAGGATCTTGGGATCATGACCTGAGTCAAAGACAAACACTTAACCAACCGAGCCACCCAGGTGCCCCTTTTCGACCTTAAATATTAATAGTTTTGTCTTATTATCATTTCAGTGGGCTTTGGGGAGGAAGAATCAGGGTCACTTTGCTGTGTTAAGTGAAATTCCCCCTTTGAAATGCTAATAGATCTCTGTTTATTCTGTAGCTGATGAGTAGGACCCTGTAAATGCCAAGCCTAAAGCCAGGCCCTGGGAATTCAGAAATACAGGTGATATGGTAACTAACCTCTGGGAGCTCACATTAACATATTGTGTGTCAGCAATATAAACAAACCCTGTTTGGCTGTTTGTATTCTCAAGCCCAAGTAGACCCTGTCCTTGAAGAGAGATTATCTTGGGACTTGCAGAAATGGCCAGAGTCTTTGTCTCCTCTTGTGACTCCTAGAATTTAATGCCTGAGCCCTGTGACTGGGCTGCCAGAGGTATTGGAGGTGAGATGGGTAAGAGGAAACAATGGTCTTTAAAGGCCTGTAGTCTTGATTTTTCCCAGCTGACTTTGAGGAAAGTATCTGGTTATAGCTATGTAATTTTGAATGTCTAAGACCAGGGTTTCTGTGCTTCCTCCCCTCTCCCCTCAAAGGAGGTAAAATTCTGTTGAAATACTTTCCTGGTTTTCAGGAGCTGGGCCAAACCGTAAAACAACTGTGACCTGTTGGTTCAGTCCTTTGGCCTGAGGGTGAGTGGCCTTCAGGCCCTCTGTCTGAATCCTTACCAGAAGTTGTGGGAGGAGTTAATCATGGGACTCCCCACCAATCAGATGGAGGTTTATAGGGTCCCCTGGCTGGGAGCAGGCTGCATGCAGGGCAGTAGAGGCAGGGTACTAGAATCCCATCCTGTCCCTGAAGGCCCAGCCTGGTGTGGCTGGCTAATAGTCCTTCAGTCTTGGCTTTGTAGGAAGGCAGCTGTGGCAGGGCACTGAACCTTTGCAGCTCATGGTGTGGGGCAGAGGTGGAGTGTCCTCGAAGCCCTGAGCTCCTGAACTGGCCATGTACCCTCTATCTCTGCCCAGCCCAGGGACAGAAGCAAGAATAAAGACATTGTTGGGAGAGTCAGCCCCAAAGTTAGGGGTGTCTGATGTAAATGATTCTTTTAGGACTCGACATACAACAGCCTGAGAAAGGGGTAATGGAGCATTGGAGAGAAATCATAGCAGCCATCTTGTATCAGTCCCATGGCCAGCCTCAGAACTTCTCCAGTTCAAGCCCAGGGGATTTAAACACAGAAGGGCATGTGGCTTTTGCGGTATTTTCTCATTCTGTAAGCTGGGATGAGGGCAGCGGACAGACACAATTGTAGGTGTCTGCCCAGCTTTTCTTTCCCTTGCCTGTTTGCTCCCTTATCCCTCTTCAGGATGTCTGGCCAGCAGCCTAGCTCCTTCTTGCAAGTGGATTGTTTGGGAGTTTGATTAGTGTCAGAAATGGCAAGCCCCTGGACTGGGCTGCTTCAAGTGACATGGCTTCTGGGGCCTCAGTCTTCTTTCTTCCTGCCTGATCATCTTGTTTCTCCACCACCAGGTCACACCTCCTAATTTCTCAGTGTCACAAGTGCCCAACACTCCCAGCTGTCCCCAGGCCTATTCTGAACTGCAGACACTGTCCCCCAGTGAGCGGCAGTGTGTGGAGACAGTGGTCAACATGGGCTACTCATATGAGTGTGTCCTGAGAGCCATGAAGAAGAAAGGAGAGAATATTGAGCAGGTGAGTGATTGGTTGGCTCGGGGTGGGACAGGGGGTCATGCTGGAGAGAGGTTCTAGACCAGTGTCCTGCTTTTATCATAGAGCCCAATCACACTTACAGCCCCAGCATCCTTTCTGGTGAGTTGCAGGACTCAGGGCATTTTGCTGCAGGGGACAGCAGCCTCTACTTAGAGGGCTGCTCTGGCACCTAGGCTGGAGGAAAGCCCTGGGAGCATTGGAGCCATTGGGACTGTTCTTTGCCCTTTTCTGCCCCTCCTGAGAGGGCACATTAGGCTTGATATAGAGATGCCTCCTTCAAATGTTTATCCTGTCAAAGCTGCCCCGGGGTGTTCCCAAATAGGGTACTGGAGTCCTAAACCTTGGGGCCATTTTCTGACTTGGGCTGTTAGAATATCCTGTCCAGGCTATGGAATTGACATGGAGATGTGAATCAGCTGTGACAGGAACTCCTTTGAAAAATTACTCAGGTTTAGAATGGTGTGCCTACCTGTTCAGCAAATAGTCACTAAAGTCCTGCTATGTTGGATGCAGTTCACGGTACAGAATCAAGACTTAGCCAGGTGGGGAGCAGATCTCACATTGCTGGCTATGTAAGACTCTAGTGAAGCACCGTCAAGAGTGGTAGTAGGTGCTCACCTCTTTTTCTTTTCTTAAGATTCTCGACTATCTCTTCGCACATGGACAGCTTTGTGAGAAGGGCTTCGACCCTCTTTTAGTGGAAGAGGCTCTGGAAATGCACCAGTGTTCAGAGGAAAAGGTAGGACCCTTTGTGCTTCGTGGGAACCCTCTGCAAAGGATGGACAAAGTAGCATCCTCTGGCCAAGAACCGCCCCCTCCCTGCCAGTGACTGCAGGCAGAGGTAGTCAGAATGCATTCTCTCTAAAGTGTCCAGATAGGCATTTTGCTAGTTTGGGTAGTTAGGCTTAATGAAGCATTGGATTGAAGATGACTGGAGTCCCTGGGAAGGGAAAGGGAAGACCTGGGCAAAAAGCTAGACTTTTGGATGATTGGGGACACTGCTAGTCGCTTTGCCTATCCTGTTCCCTGGAGAGCAGCTGTTTCTGGTTTCAGTATCCTGCCTTGGTGTGAGTGTGGATTTTGGTTAGTGGGACCCATGAGTCAGCAGGATTTGGAACTGGGTTGTAGCATCAAGCATTCTCCCCTGGCTTCCTCCACAGCCGCCCTCAGCTTGCTAGGGGACCTCAGAGGGACTCATAAGCCTCTGGCAAAAGATGCAGACTTCCCCAGGCAGCCCCCTGCATGCACATTCCTCTACTCTGCGGCCTAACCCCTTTCTTCAATATTTATTCTCTTCTGTCCCTTAGATGATGGAGTTTCTCCAGTTAATGAGCAAATTTAAGGAAATGGGCTTTGAACTGAAAGACATTAAGGAGGTTCTGCTACTACACAACAATGACCAGGACAATGCTCTGGAAGACCTCATGGCTCGGGCAGGAGCCAGCTGAGACTAGATGCTGCCTAGGCCCTGCCATGGAACCACCCCTGCGGGAGGCACTGAGGAGCCCATGTGTGGAGAAGGAGGAGGGGCACACTTCTGGTTTTCTTTTGGGGGTGGAAGGTCAGGAGTGGAGACTGTGCTTGCCAGTCTCTGAGCTGGGGAGAAAGTAGGAAAGACTTGGGCATGTGAATGCCTCCAGCGTGGCCCTGGCTCCTTCTATATTAAATGTATTTGTATTTTGAGAAGTGTCCTTCCCACCTCGGCCCTCCAGGGGTCTGTATGTCCTCAGCCGAAACCTGGCCCAGCTGCCAAAAGGAGTCAGGGAGAAGGGGTGGGAGGGCCAGACTCAGTGCTGCTTTAGGGCTAGATGCTTCCCTCTGCTGCACTGGTGGACTGAACTCTAATCCAAGTTGAGTGCAATTGAAAAGGTTCTTCCAGGGTTTTTTTCCCCGCCCACTTCCTTTAACAAAGTCTGTTAGTGTTAACACTGGTTCTGTAATGTCTCTGAGGTGCAAAGAATGCCCTTTCCCCATGGGATGTGGAGTTGGCCTCATCTGCCAGGCAGTTACCATGCTTCCCTATCCCAGCCTGTTTCTTTTGGCTTGGTTTGGACCACCGTCCTCTGCTACCCAGGATTTTAGAGCCTCCTACTCTAGGAAAGTCAGTTTAAGAAATCATTGGCCCCTTCCCAGCACACTGAGTAGGGGAGAAACAGGCTGCAGTATAGTAGCCCAGCACTAACTCCACCTCGGTTCTCCTTGGAGAACAGCCTCTCCCTCCAGCCCCCTGCTCTAGGATGACACAATGAGTAACACCTAGTCATAGAAATCAGTCTCTTTCGTTTTATATTCTGTTGTACATCATTAAAGATCTAAATACAAAGGATATACAGTCTTGATGAATCTAAAGTAATTTGCTAACTATTTTGATTCTTCAGAGAACTACTAATAAAAATCTAAAAGGTATGTCCTGCTGTGATAATTCCTTTATTGCCAAGTGCTGTTTTATTGAGGGGTTGGGGTGGGTGAGAAAGGGATTCCTGCTTGGATTTGCCTGGGATGAAACAGGCACTAACCATTTTCTGTCTTTTTAGTACTGTCTCCCACTATAGGCCTGTGGGACCCAGGAGCTGGCCATGTAGTCGGCCCTAGCTTTATAAATCTGACCTAAGCTCAGTCTCTGGAACCAAGGACATGCCTTCCTACAAGACTGTGGAGGTGAGACAGCCTGGGCTTTCACGGCACTCAGAAGAGGGGAAGTACCTTTTCCTGTGAGAGGCTTCAGGCATTTTTGTGCTGCAGGCAGGACTGGATTCAGACTGACCAGCTCTCGGTGGTGCTGCTGTAGCTGAGGGAACTAGATTGCTCCCTTAAGTTTCTTGTCCTTATACTTAACTGTCATCCCACAGTACTCTAGTGCTTTTGGCTGGGAGCGGGTCTCTAATTCTTTTAAGGATCACATGATCATTAAGACAGCAGACCCTTTGGGCCACGAAGCTGGAAAAAGGCCGCCCTCTAGTGTTCAGATCAGGCAAAGGATGACAGGGCTGCAGTCAGAAAGCCCGTCAGACCTTCTCCTACCCTTTTAATTAGGCCCTCCTTTTAAACCTTAAAAAGGTATCCTTTCCCTGTAAGAAATTTAAGTTTCTGCACATTACAGGGGACATCAGAGCCAAGACCGTGACACCTGCATCATACTGACCCAAGGTGGCCCTAGGAAGTGACAGACCACTTTGTATTTGTCTTGAGGTGTGTGTAAAAAAAATTTCTGCCTCAGGGTCTCAGGCTGTTGACTAGAGCTTTCAATGCCAAGATACTACTGAACACAGGCCGTTGGGAGAGAGTGGACAGCCAGGGTGATGCTGGATAAAGGTAAGGCAAAGAGATCCTCCACGTCTTTAACTTTGCCATGAGAGGGCATGGCAGGTGAAGAGTCAGGAGCCAGGAACTGCTACAGGAGCATGAGTGTTGTTAAAAAGAGTAATGCAGTGATGTGGGCACTCTCTTCTGTCTCTGAATTGCTGGAAGGGAGGGTAACTGGGGACATGAGGCCTGTCCCACCACTCTCCAAGGGCTAATGAGGAGTGTTTTAGTTTTTGGTCAAGTCTTGAAGAACAGCATTCAGCTAACAGAGCTCCTGAAATTCATCATGTTTTCTTCCCCAGCTTCTAGGTTAGCACTGGCCCACCCCATCCTCTGGTCTTCAAATTTAGAAAGATAGTAATTGTTCTAGAACCTTATCTCCACAGACACGGGGTCAGTAAGATAAATACTCTTCTAATACCACAGGAATAGGAGGGCATACTAAGTTTTTCAGGCTGCTCTGCCCTTCCCTACAAATGCTCCTGTGCTTGGAACTGAGGGACATAGGCTTGGGCTTAGTCAAGGCCATGGGTGGCTGGGGAGAGGCTAACATGGGTAGGACCAGGGAGTGGGTTCTAGGATTTGTAAGGAGGACCTGGCAGAGGCCCCTCCAGCCTCTAAAAATTCAGCACAGCCTCCTGAGCTGGTCCCATCACCTCATACCGGGTCTTGTTCTAAGCCACCACTGTCCTCTCAGGGGCTGTGGCTGGCCTGTGGCAGGCCCGGTATAGCTGAAGCTGGCTCCTCAGACCCTGGATGCACTGGGATTTCAGAGCCAGGATTTCATCCAGCTGGGTCACAAAATCTTCAAAATCCTGAGGAAGGAAACAAAGGACAAATGAGCTTTTGGATTTGTTGGCCTTCTGTCAGGATCTGCTTTTCTAGTCCCTTTTCTTGCAGGGAGTTTTCAGAACCCTTAGGCCCATTCTTCAGCTAGAAAGCCTGCAGTACACTACCAGTGACACAGGGTGAGGCTCATTTCTCTGCATTTGAGACTTTTTTTTAAAGTAATCTCTAAACCCAGTGTGGTACTCGAACCCCTAAGATCAACCCCTAAGATCAACTCTAAGATGCACACTTCACTGACTGAGCTAGCCATGCACCCCTGCACTTGAGAAACTTATATGTAGAGAGGTATTCTGCAGGGCAGAGGGTATCTTTGCAAAAGTACCTCTGGCTGAGGGGCACCTGGGTGGCTCAGTCAGTGAAGGTCCAGCTCTCGACCTTGGCTTAGGTCTTGATTTTAGGGTTGTGAGTTTAAGCCTGCACTGGGTGTGGAGCCTATTTAGAAAAACAAAGTACGGGACGCCTGGGTGGCTCAGTTGGTTAAGCAGCTGCCTTCGGCTCAGGTCATGATCCCGGGGTCCTGGGATCGAGTCCCGCATCGGGATCCTTGCTCGGGAGGGAGCCTGCTTCTCCCTCTGCCTCTGCCTGCCTCTCTGTCTGCCTGTGCTCACTCGCTCTCTCTCCCTCTGTCTCTGACAAATAAATAAATAAAATCTTAATTAAAAAAAAAAAAGAAAAGAAAAACAAAGTACCTTTGGTCAGCATGTGGCAGGTCACTTACCATCACAGGGAGGGGCTCCAGCAAGCCAATAAGAAGGCAGAATGGCAAAGGAGAGAGGCTGGAAACATTTTAGCCTGGAAATGGGGAGTGCAATTCCAACTCCCACCTGTCTGTGCAACCCCTTGAGCTATGTCAGAGGAATGGCAAGAGGAGGCCCAAGTCCTCTTAGAGTAGGACAGCAGACCCTTCACCATAGCCACAGCAAACAAGGATGGCCAGAAGAGTACCTGCAGGCTAATTCCCACCAGCCCCTGAGTGTCTAGCCAAGGCTACTTACATGAAGAGCCAGCTGACTCATCAGGGTCTCCTCCTTGAAGACCAGTTCTGCCATTTTATCCAGTTGTTCCTGGTGTGCTCGGATGACCACCTGCCTGGGAACACCAGAGGGGATAGTGTGATCCCCTGGGCCTCCCATCTCTCCCAGGCAGCTTTCTGAGGCTAAGCCTCATTTCCAGG
The DNA here is from genome assembly GCF_022355385.1 of Mustela nigripes. Lineage (NCBI taxonomy): Eukaryota > Metazoa > Chordata > Mammalia > Carnivora > Mustelidae > Mustela > Mustela nigripes. The sequence goes on along the minus strand of NC_081565.1, from coordinate 37,022,183 downwards.
CCAGGAACTACCCCTCCTCAGAATGGTCAAAACTTTGACCCGGGGCCAACACATGCCTCCCCCCCCCCCCCCCCGCTCCTCCTCTGTCACCTGTTCTTCTCAGGACTTATCTAGGGACTAAATTATACCAAGAACATACTGGGAAAGTGGGGCTTCTCAATCTGTCCCTGCCTCCCCCAGCTACACTGAGGGACAGGGATGAGTGCTGCTTCTCCCCTACTACAGGAGCTTCCCATGGCTTCCCTGCCAAAAGGCTCAAGGCTATGACCACTGTAGCTGGCACACCTGGGACAAGGTGTGGCCTGCTGCCTCGCCTGCCATTTTTCCTTCCTGAGGGAGTCCAAGGACCAAAGCAGGGGCTTTGAGTTCGAAACTGGAGGATCTGCCTTTTGTCAGATCCTACCACTGGGTAGAGGCCATGGAGAGAGCAAGATCGTCTCCTGGGATAGGCAGGCTCCTCATCTGTGTATCCCTCCATGTCCTCTTTGTCCCTGGCCCTGGCCTGAGCCCCAGTGAGCAGGAGACACACAGCTGGCCTAGATCCCAGGAACCCTAGCAAAGGGCTGTAGCCTTTGTTTCCATATACCTACCAGCTCCTCGGCCCCTAATGCTGAGGGGCCCTGCTGGATCTCCCTGCCTCCTTTCTCTACACTTTCTGTGGCCTCTCTTTCTGTTGCACTGTTCACAGCATCCTTTGGGGAAAGCAGCACAAATCACCAGTCCCTCTGTTTTTGACCTTCACCATCTTGCAAGTTCCCCAGCCTGCCTTGGTTCTGAGGGCACAAGGCTGTAACTGCTGTGTCCCTGGGCAGCACTTCCAGGAACACAGACCTGACAGAATGAAGAGGACTCTGATGTCACCACTGGTCCCAGGCTTGCTGAAGGGGACGGATCCTCCCTTTTCTCACCCAAGGCCCAGCTTTTCCAGACTCAGGGTTCACCCACCCAGGTAGGCCTGCTCCCTTGAAAAGCGGGCAAAGCCTGTCTAGTTGGTAGTGTAGCTCTGACACTGAAAAAACGATAACTGTTTCCAGAACAAACAAATGTTAAGCTGGGGTGGGAGGAGGGATGCCAGTCTTGGGGAGGGTGTCCAACTTACTGTGCAGGCCCCAGGGTGAGCTGAGGGAGTGTCCCTGCAGTCTCTGGAGAGCTGCCAGGGGCCAGGGGAGAGCCTGGTCTTGCTAAGCACCTTGGGATCGGCCTGTATTTGAGCCACATGATGTTGCTGTTGTAGCAGGGCAACTTGATGGGGTCTCTCAGCAGACTTAGCTCCTGCCAACCAAGTCCTTTTGGAGATTTTCGTTCTTGGGCCCAGGGCTGGTCAGCCATAACACTGCTTTCTGTTCGTGCGGTGAGTAGAGGTGCAGGGTGGGGTCCTCCAATATGTATGTGGGGGAAGGGCTTTTCTGGAAAACCCTGGGAGCTGCTCAGCTCTGCCGCCTCAGCATCAGCATCACACCGCTTGCTACTTGAGTGTTCCTGGGAGGATAGTACAGGCTCTCTGCTCTGGCAGACCTCCCCTGGGTCAGTCTCACTGATGGGCAACGTCTCAGGTGGGTGCTGACGGATGGGTGATGGGGACAGAGCTGGAAGATCACCATTTGGCTTATTGTCAGGGGGAGATGATGAGAGCCACAAGTGCCCAGCTGCTGAAGACACTGGCAGGAGTGCTTTCTGATCACCAGATGACACTGTGTTGCCCACAGGTGGGCCCCCTGCTGCCACTGGACTGTGAGCAAGCCCATCCTGGGCCAGCCGTTCCAAGGGAAGAGGGCCCTCATCGTCTGTGTTCTCCAGGAGGGACACAGTGAGGGGAGCCATCAGTCCAGAAGCATATTCAGAACATGTGCCTGACTCCCCTCTACAGTTGCCTTCTTGGTAAGGGTAACTGTTTTTCATGGTTTCGGTCACCAGAGTTGGGCTGTCTTGGCCAACTTCTCTCAGAGGTGTGCTGACTGTCTCTCTTTGGTCTGGAGATCCTGGAAATGCCTCATGGGATAGTGAGAAAATGAAACTGTCTTCTTCTGGGGGTAGTGAACTACCCTCAGCCTGCCCAGGAGCCTCACTTCTGAAAGCATTCTGTCTGAGTTCAGAGGGTGGGTCTCCACCACCTTTCTGGCCACATACAAAGTCTACCTGTGAGCAGTAAGGCTTCTCTGTTGGGTTGTCTCTGGGGGAAAGCTCCAAGGAGGAAGACTCCTCTCTGCTGCAGTCCAAAGTCACCTTACTTGAGCCGTGGCCATGACTGAGAGCTGCTCCTCTGTAATTTGTGGGGTTCCTAGAGTACATCCAGTTTCCAGTTGGGCCCTTCTCGTCACCATCTGTCCTGGGGTTAAAAAGCAGACTCTGCTGCCTTTCGGCCACCTCCGCAGCGCCTTCCTCCCTCTGATGAAGGAAGAAGGAGCCTTCGCTATTCTCTAGGGTGTTTCTCTGCTTTGTGGTCCTCTGACTGGAGACATGTGAAAAAGAATCTTCACTGAAATCGCTGTCATCAAGATCCTCAGCATGGGCTCCATCCTGGCTCTCAGAGTAAGAGCAGAAGGGGAGAGGGGTCTCATTCTGGAACTGCCCCTCCAGGGGCCTGTACTGGCATAAAAACCTTTCCAGTGGTTGGTAGTTGAACTTCTGCTGGAGGAGAGGTGGCTGCTGGAACTGCTGATGATAGAAGCGCAAATGTTCCTCCCTCTCTTTCTGATGTGGAGGGATGTCTGTCCACACTTCTGAGGCAGGCCTGGCAGGTGTGCTCCCCTTGCTGCCCTGCCCAGATTTTGCTAAGTGGTGGAGGCTGCCAGAGGAGAGCTCGGCCCGTGACACCAGCTGCCGCTGCACGGGCTGCACAGGCTGCACTGTCTTGCACTTGGAGGGTAGCTTCCCACGTGCTGGGGCTTCTCCTGGGCCGGCGGCCTTGCTTCCCCACCTGCGGGCAGTTCTGTTGCCCATTTGATTTTTCTCACAGCACAAGGGTGCAGACTCTTCTGCCCTTTTTTTGGCTGAATGTCTAGACTGCGTGGCTCCTTTGACAGGGCTGGTCTGAACGACCCACTCCTGGGGAGGACTCCCTCTGGATGAACCTGTCTTACCAGGAACTTTAGGTACAGGTGCAAAAGGGATGTTGGGCGGGTGGCTGGCCAGAGGATAGGCCTTCCCTTTCGTGGAGCCAGGAGCTGCCATGAATGACTGCTGAAGCCCCAGCTTGACCTTTTTGGGAGAACACTTGTCCCCTGGCAGGGCCACAGGGGAGCTCTGAATTCTTTTTGGAGAAGAGTTTCCAGAGGTCTGATTTCGACTTGTAGCTGAAGTACAACATTTAACGCCTTTTTTTAGTTCTTTGACCCTGTAAATGACCATTTTATGTTAAAATGTGTATTCTAGCATGCCCCTTAATTCTTTTTCTATACTTTTCAAAAACCAAAGAAAAGCATTACAAAAAAGATGGGTACAGTCTTAGGATATAAATATATACTATACATTCTATGATCAAAAGTTTTGGAAAATGCCTCAGTCCCATGGGATAGGCCAGTGAAGCTTGTCTCAGAACCGTACCACATCCCCCCATGTTAGGGCCCGTGTGTACTTCTTGAAGATGGGCCAACTCAGGAGCCTGGTGTCTCCACTCACCTGCTACCCCATAGCCAGAGCCCCCTTTTCCTACAATCCATCTCCTTTTAGGCTTCTCTAAAAAAATGGGTTCCTTCAGGGGCACCTGGGTGGCTCAGTGGGTTAAGGCCTCTGCCTTCGGCTCAGGTCATGATCCCAGGGTCCTGGGATCGAGCCCCGCATCGGGCTCTCTGCTTGGCAGGGAGCCTGCTTCCCTTCCTCTCTCTCTGCCTGCCTGTGATCTCTGTCTGTCAAATAAATAAATAAAATTAAAAAAAAAAATGGGTTCCTTCAAACTTGCTGGGTACTCAGGAAGCAAAATCCTCTGGAAATAAGCAGGTTTGTGCTAATTCTGTTAAAGGAAAAGTGACTTGTCTATTCCTAGGGTTTCTCAACATTTGCACAAGTGGTCTTTGGACCCAGGTAACGCTTTGTTGTAGGGAGCTGCCTCATGCACTATGGGATGTTTAGCAGTATTCTTGGCTTCCACCCACTAAATGCCAGTAGCACTACTCTCTAGTCATGATGATCAAAAATCTCTCCAGACGTTGCCAAATGTCCAATGCAAAATCACCTGCTAGATAGAGAATAGAGAACCATGCTCTATTCCACTTGGGAACTTTAGAGATCTCTGCCAGGATTCATTTGTCAAGATCAATCTCTTAACTCTTGTGATATTTAAAAACACTGTAAGAATTTAGAATCACAAGGTGACACCAAGTAAAAATGTGATTCTCCAGTGGTCTGTAAACTGTTCACTAAAATATCCCAGGAGGGAGCAGTACTTCTGCCTGGGGCTCCCATAAAATGTCTTTGCCTTTGTTTTGGTTTTAATCCAATCCTTACGGGGAGCTCAATGACCCCCGTGGCCATTTTTGAAAACCAAGATCTAAGCCTGACACTGAGACTTGATTTAAATCTTCCCTTGAAGTCTGGGAGCCAAGGCAGGCAGGTAATACAGCTAAGCAAAGAGATGCAGAATGTGACTGAAGACACGTGTCCATGGGCCTTTGTTCAGGTGTTGCAGTAGGGCATACATACAAGGAAATGGGCTGAGAGGTGCCAAGTAAGTCTAGATGGTTCCAAATTACTTCCTGTTAGAAAAGTCTTAATTATTTTAGTTTAATTAGGAGAGAAACACCAACATTTCCCTCTAGTAGGACTCACAGTAAATAATTCTAGAAAGCTGAGTGCCAGAGGGAATCCTACAGGTAATTTGGTTATTGATGCTAAATGCTTCCAGTGTACTCTTCCTATCCCCAAAATCACTCCTGTCACTAAGCTTTTCTGATAAATGTAAACCTATTAGGGGTCCAGCTGGAACTTTACTTTTGGATTCCTTAGCAATATTCTAGTATATGGAAAAAAGAAAATTTTAAATCAGAATAAATTTTTACATAAGTAATAGGGGGCCTGGGTGGCTCAGTGGGTTAAAGCCTTGATCCCAAGGTCCTGGGATCAAGCCCTGCATTGGGCTCTCTGCTCAGCGGGGAGCCTGCTTCCCCCTCTCTCTTTGCCTTCCTCTCTGCCTACATGTGATCTCTCTCTGTCAAATAAATAAATAAATAAAATCTTAAATAAATAAGCAATAAAATCGTGTATATATAATTACCTAAAATTAATTTCATTAGGCTTCATTTAAGCACATAAAACAAATGGCTTTCATTCATTTTCAATAATTTATCAGACTGCCTCAAATGGAAGAGATTTCTATTATACTTCTTTTTAAAGCCAAAATTATTTCAAATAATTTCTCAATTATACTTAATACCTCTCCTATGTGAAAGGGATTTTTCTCTTCCTTTACTGAGGCACTAAGAGAGGAGATGTCTTGTTCTCTGTTCCTAATGATGAAATTCTTACTTTAAGCAAATGATAACGTATCATCCAGGGAGTAGTGGGGTTATGAAACAAGATCTGTTCACCGTTATCAGTTGTTGAAGCTGGGTAATGGATACGTGGAGGTAAAGAATTTCAAGCCATATTCGTTTTTTGGTCCCAACAAGGTTGGATCATCTCATTTCTTCTATCTGATCTCAGTTTGTGAAGTAGCCTTTCTTTTTAAGATTTATTTATTTGAGGCAGAGTGAGGGAGAGTGTATGAAAGGGGGAGAGGCAGAAGGAGAGGGAGAGAGAATCTCAAACACACTACTCACTGAGCGCAGGGCCTGACACGGGGGCCTGATCTCATGACCCTGAGATATGACCTGAGCTCAGCCAAGAGTCAGATGCTTAACCCACTGAGCCACCCAGGCACCCCACAAAGTAGCCTTTCTTCTAAGGAATGCTAGTACGCAGGAAACCTATTTGGGGGACCTATTGCTTAAATTAACACATATTGATTGGTAACTAGTTCCATGTGTGGTGCTAAGCCCTTCATAATGTATCCTCATTGATTCCACATAACTCTTTTATGAGGTAGATGCTAATATTATCACCTGTCAGATAAAACTGAAGCCCAAAACTGTTGCCTGAGACTGCTCAGCTATTTCATGGCAGAAGCAGGGTATTGGCCAAGATAGTCTTGACTCCAGAGCCCACTCTTATAACCACAGGAAGAGTTCCTCCTTTCATTCACAAATACTTAACTGTGTATCTACTAGGTACCAAGTATTGTCTGGGCAGTAGATACAGTGGAGAAATAGATAAGGCTTCCTGTTCTCATGGAACTTAAATGATAGCTCATTCCCAGACAGGACCAGGCAGCAAAGCAGCCAGAGAAAAGTATGGAAATGATAGTGTCTCACCCATGCTAGGAAACCTATGTGACCACGAGTAAGAGATGGGGGTAGGGGAACCTTGGCAGATACTAAGGTCACCCCAGAAAGAGCCCTGACCATATAGTCAGGCTAGCTTTACTGCCAATTTCCAATAAGCCCTTTTAAAGTTCCTGCCTTTCTCTGAGTTCATTTTAACCTTTTGTAACGTGTCATGTCTGGGTGATGTCTCCTGGACCTACATAGTTCTAAGCGCTTCTGCCTTGACAAGTAACATGTATTCTCTCCCTTAGATTAGGGCTGAGGCTAGTAACTGGAAGAAAACCTTGAGCCTTCCACTCCAAAGAAATATATCATTTCCCACTAGCCATTTAAAAGGCACTGATGATGGTGGGGCGCCTGGGTGGCTCAGTGGGTTAAGCCGCTGCCTTCGGTTCAGGTCATGATCCCAGAGTCCTGGGATCGAGTCCCGCATCGGGCTCTCTGCTCAGCGGGGAGCCTGCTTCCTCCTCTCTCTCTGCCTGCCTCTCTGCCTACTCGTGATCTCTGTCTGTCAAATAAATAAATAAAATCTTAAAAAAAATAAAAATAAAAATAAAAGGCACTGATGAGGGGCGCCTGGGTGGCTCAGAGGGTTAAGCCTCTGCCTTCAGCTCAGGTCATGGTCCCAAGGTCCTGGGATCAAGCCCCGCAGTGGGCTCTCTGGTCAGTAAGGAGCCTGCTTCTCCTCTCTGCCTGCTACTCTGCCTATTTGTGATCTCTCTGTCAAATAAATAAAATCTTTAGAAAAAATAAAAAAATAAAAGGCACTGATGGGGGCGCCTGGGTGACTCAGTCAGCTAAGCGTCTGCCTTCAGCTCAGGCTATGATCCCAGGGTCTTGGGATCAAGTCCCACTTCGAGTCCCCTGCTCAGCAAGAAGCCTGCTTCTCCCCCTGCTCCTGTGTGCACGCTGTGTATACACGTGCTCTCTCCCCCCGTAAAATAAATAAATAAAATCTTAAAAAAAAAAAAGAAGTCTCTAATGGAGATGTCTCCTGAACCAGGGAATGTGTCCCCTTTCTCTTTTCACACTTGTAAAATGGCAAGGCCTATCAGGTCACATTCTTCAAATGACCAATTGCACATTCCTCTGGTACTAGGATCATGGCCTCAAGAACAGACTTCTGCTGGAGCTCAAGATCAAATTTCTGTGTGTTTGAGATACACACACACACACACAACCTGCTACCTGGGAGCGACTCACCGGTCAGCATAACGCAAGGTATTCAGAGTGTGTTCGGTGGCCACATGGCTTGGTGAGATGTTGGCGATCATGCAGGTTTTGGCATCACCAATGAAAGAATCCCTCAGGACCTGTCCAAAACAGAAGGCAGGTCAACGAAGTCAATTAACAAAGGACATACTGACTACTTATTGTGTGCAGGACACGGGGCCATAGCTCCCCTCCCTGCTACAAAAAGGCAATTTACAAAGAATAAATACAAATGATCAAAAACACAGAAAAAAGGTACTTCACCAACCAAAGAAATACAAACAAACTAGTAAAAACACTAGTATTTTTCACCCATAAGATTAAGTAAGACTCATAATACCCTGGCCCTGGTGAGGGTCTAGGGAAATGGGCACTTTTCTACATTGCTATACTATTTCATGTGTACCATGAAATGGTATAAGCTTTTGAGAAGACAGTTTGGCAATATATATATAAAAATATAAAAAATATGCATGCTTCCAGGACATTATCCTAGAGAGAACTGCTCAGTTGATTTAAAAAAGAAAGGTAATATATAGGATACGCTTTATAGCATTATAATAATTAGAAAATCTAGGAGTCTGTAAACAGGGAACTGAATACTTTTTTTTTTTTTTTTTTTTTTAATCTATTTGATAGCACAAGCTCAGGGAGCAGCAGAAGGTGAGGGAGAAGCAGACTGTCTGCTGAGCAGGAAGCCCAGTGCAGGGCTTGAACCTAGGACCCTGGGATCATGACCTAAGCCGGGGGCAGGAGCTTAACCAACTGAATCACCCAAGTGCCCTGCAAACTAAATAAATATTAACTGACTACAGCACAACCTTTAAAATAATTAGGTATACCTGAACTTAGGTACACGGAAGATCTACAACTTTGAATGAAGAAGGCTTATGATTCCGTAACTCTATAAGTAGATCTACATGTAGATATGTGCGCAGAAAAATATCTGGAAGGATAGTCACCAAAATGTAGCAGTGATTATCACTGAGAGGTAGGATTTTCAGGTACCTCTTGCCATCTCTTTTGTACTTGTATATACATACACTGTTTGATTTATTATTATTAAACAATTTTATTTATTTTTTTAAATTTCTTTATTTGAGAGAGAGCATAAGCAGGGCAGAAGGAGAGGGAGAAGCAGGTCCCTGCCAAGCTGGGAGATCGATATGGAGCTCGATCTCAGGACCCTAGGATTATGACCCGAGACGAAGGCAGACTCTTAATGACTGAGCCACACAGGCACCCCTAAACGATTTTATTTTTAAACAATCTCTATACCTAACATAGGGCTTGAACCCACAACTCCAAGATTAAGAGTCACACTCCATTGATTGAGTCAGCCGAGTGACCCTGAATTATTTTTTCATTTTTTTCTGAAGTATTACCGTTATTATCATTATTTTAAAGATTTTATTTATTTGAGAGATAGAGCACAAGCAGAGGGAGCCGCAGGCAGAGGGAGAAGCTGGCTCCCTGCTGAGCAAGGAGCCTGATGTGGGATTAAATAGGAACGCATTTTCTGGGGATGGTGAACTTGTTTTAAAAAAGGTCAGAGCAAGGGGCGCCTGGGTGGCTCACTGGGTTAAGCCTCTGCCTTCGGCTCAGGTCATGGTCTTAGGGTCCTGGGATTGAGTCCCACATTGGGCTCTCTGCTCAGCGGGGACCCTGCTCCCTGTACCCCGCACCTGCCTCTCTGCCTACTTGTGATCTCCTGTCAAATAAATAAAATCTTAAAAAAAAAAAATGTCAGAGCCAATTTTTAGAATCAGGACTAACCACCCATAAAGGGTTTCTTAAATTTCTAGTTGAAATCATGTTTGAGAAGATAAAATCCAACCCACAGATCATGAGTCTAATGAGTTATATTACAGGTTCTGCCCCAGGCCCTGTGGAGCCATTAGGTTAGCTGCACAGAGTAAGAACCTTTGCTAAAATACAAAGATCCTTACCTAGACTGCCATCTACGCTAGTCTGTCCCCCACTGAGCACAGGACATGGTGCAGAAAGGAATCATGGGCACCCATAACTGTCTTCACAGCAGTCTGTTTAGGCAGTTAGGTAGGCTCAGGTAGGTAGACCCCTACCTGGGCCACTGTTCTGAAGCCATTACAGTGCTGAATTACTGGCATTTTCCATTCATTAAGAAGCACAGTTTGGGGATGCCTGGATGGCTCAGTTGGTTAAGCAGCTGCCTTTGGCTCAGGTCATGATCCCGGCGTCCTAGGATCAAGCCCCACATCGGGCTCCTTGCTCAGCAGGAAGCCTGCTTCCCTTCCTCTCTCTGTCTCTGCCTGCCTCTCTGCCTATTTGTGATCTCTGCCTGTCAAATAAATAAATAAAATCTTAAAAAAAAAATAAACAAAATTTCTAAAATAAATAAATAAATAAAATAACAAGCAAATAATAAATTAAAAAAAAATTTTTAAAGATCTTATCTTTAACTCCAGCCATTATTTTTTGTCTTGAAACACTCTCACAGCTAAGAAAATGCTTAGTACAAGCTATACCAGCCAAAGGCTCAGAGACTCCATTAAATCAAAAATGTTTCTTTATATTAGAAATAAGCAGAAAGCTGCTGGGTGATGGCCAGAAGTGCACTACTGCCCGTGAAAGCTCAGTTGCTTCATATCACAGGCATCTCTGCCTGAGGATGCCCATCTCTGCCTAGAATGACCTGGAAGGAATGTGACTCCTTCCCTGTCCTCCCCCTCCCTGAGCTTAGCATCATGCTTTGCTGGCAGTGGAGGCTTTGCTGAATGAACAAATGAATGTAAGAACGAACAAACGAATGAAACAGAACAAACTCAAAGTTCACATTTAACTTTACCTGAGTTAATTTGCTTTGCCTGAAGGGAGTGTGGGTGTGTTCCTGATCCAATGCACGGATACATTCCTTCAGCTGCAAAGGTAGATCAACAACAAACGCAGGAAATCCCACATGCAAAGAGAGAGGAACAGATCAGACTTTTCTTAAAAGAGCCATTCTCAGACAGTCCTCCAAAAGGAAGTCAAAATGCTTTGGTAGTTTCTTGTCCAACAGGAAAAATCAAGCTAGAAGGGTGAACATCCTGAGCTCCCTGTGTCTATTTGAGGGTCTCCCATCCTAAAGGCTCTATCCTTAGATTAGCCCCAGTAGTGGGGAACAGAAAACCAGGGACTTTCCCACAGGCCCCAGAGTCCAAGCTCATGTGGTGCAGTCTAGGCTTGCCAGCTCCTTTTTTCTTGCCTCCTCTCATACGATTAGCAGTTATAGGTGCGCTTAAGTACAGAAAATACCTATATACCACTCCCCCATCTCCGTGCTAACACATGCACACCTATAGGTGTAGATTCAGATATAAGTTTTCTGATAATTACTTTGAAAGAAAGCAGCAGCGCGCACTAACTTAAATCCATAGAGAATTTTTGCTTTTATTTATTTTTTAAAGATTTTATTTATTTGACAGAGAGAGATCACAAGTAGGCAGGCAGAGAGAGACAGAGAGGGAAGCAGGGTCCCTGCTGAGCAGAGAGCCCGATGTGGGGCTCAATCCCAGGACCTTGAGACCATGACCTGAGCCGAAGGCAGAGGCTTAACCCACTGAGCCACCCAGGTGCCCCTTCTTTTATTTAAAAGCAAATAAACAGACACTTCTCCAATGAAGACATACAAAGACATACTGCCTAGAGCAATCTATACTTTTAATGCCATTCCGATCAAAATTCCACCAGTATTCTTCAAAGAGCTGGAATCCTAAAATTTGTATGGAATCAGAAGAGACCCCGAATTGCTAAGGAAATGTTGAAAAACAAAAATAAAACTGGCAGCATCATGTTACCTGATTTCAAGCTTTACTACAAAGCTGTGATCACCAAGACAGCATGGTACTGGCATAAAAACAGACACATAGACCAGTGGAACAGAGTAGAGAGCCCAGATATGGACCCTCAACTCTATGGTCAAATAATCTTTGACAAAGCAGGAAAAAATATACAGTGGAAAAAAGACAGTTTCTTCAATAAATGGTGCTGGGAAAGTTGGGCAGCTATATGTAGAAGAATGAAACTCGACCATTCTCTTACACCATACACAAAGATAAACTCAAAATGGATAAAAGACCTCAATGTGAGACAGGAACCCATCAGAATCCTATAGGAGAACATAGACAGTAACCTCTTTGATATCAGCCACAGCAACTTCTTTCAAGATATGTCTCCAAAGGCAAAGGAAACAAAAGCGAAAATGAACTTTTGGGACTTCATCAAGATCAAAAGCTTCTGATAATGGATGCAGAAAATAAGTAGTACAAGCTATACCATCCATTCTGATAATGGATGCAGGAAATCTCACCCTTGGCCTGAGTTACACCTGCCCCTTACATACTCAAATCCAGCAAAGGAAACAGTCAACAAAACGAAGAGGCAACCCACGTAATGGGAGAAGATACTTGCAAATGACAGTACAGACAAAAGGTTGATATCCAGGATCTATAATGAACTCCTCAAACTCAAGACACACAAAACAGGCAATCATATAAAAAAATGGGCAGAAGATATGAACAGACACTTCTCCAATGAAGACATACAAATGGTTACAGACACATGAAAAAATGTTCATCATCACTAGCCATCAGGGAGATTCAAATTAAAACCACATTGAGATACCACCTTACACCAGTTAGAATGGCCAAAATTAGCAAGACAGGAAACAACGTGTGTTGGAGAGGATGTGGAGAAAGGGGAACCCTCTTACACTGTTGGTGGGAATGCAAGTTGGTGCAGCCACCTTGGAGAACAGTGTGGAGATTCCTCAGGAAATTAAAAATATAGCTTCCCTATGACCTTGCAATTGCACTACTGGGTATTTACCCCAAAGATACAGATGTAGTGAAAAGAAGGGCCATCTGTACCCCAGTGTTTATAGCAGCAATGGCCATGGTTGCCAAACTGTGGAAGGAACCAAGATGCCCTTCAACGGACGAATGGATAAGGAAGATGTGGTCCATATACACTATGGAGTATTATGCCTCCATCAGAAAGGATGAATACCCAACTTTTGTAGCAATATGGACGGGAATGGAAGAGATTATACTGAGTGAAATAAGTCAAGCAGAGAGAGTCAATTATCATATGGTTTCACTTATTTATGAAGCATAACAAATAACATGGAGGACATAGGGAGATAGAGAGGAGAAGGGAGTTGAGGGAAATGGATGGAGAGGTGAACCATGAGAGACTATGGACTCTGAAAAACAACCTGAGGGTTTTGAAGGAGGGTGGTGGTGGGAGGTTGGGGGAGCCAGGTGGTGGGTATTAAGGAGGGCACGGATTGCATGGAGCACTGGGTTTGGTGCAAAAATAATGAATACTGTTACGCTGAAAAGAAATGAAAAAAAAAAAAAAGGGAATAAAATAATTTTTTAAAAAGTATAATATAAATAAATAAATAAAAGTAGGGGCACCTGAATGGCTCAGTTGGTTAAGCCATAGTTTTGAACTGTGTCTGCAACCATCTGTGCTTTATCTTTTGCTTTTTTCTATTAGTTTTTTTTTTTTTTTTTTTAAAGTAAACTCTATGCCCAATGTAGGGCTTGACTCATGACCCCAAGATCAAGAGTTACATGCTCCACTGACTGGGCCAGCCAGGCCCACCTGTGCTTTATCTTGATTTATTTTCTGCATCCATTATCAAGATGTGTGCTAAGGTATCAGAAAAGCCTAAGAAGTTATTTTTGGGGTCTGGGAATGCTCACCTTTGTTTCCGTATAAATTAATGGTAATCACTTCTTTGCCTTATGCCATTTTGGCTTACAAAAGATTTCATAGGGAAGTTCTACTTTCAGATAGCAGGAGAAACCTGTACAAGGGAATTTCCTCTTTTATTACAAATCAATGCAATATCCCCAAACTTTACCACTGGGACAGTTCTCCAAAAGGGACAAACAGGTAACCAAACCCTTGGCCCGAGTTACACCTGCCCCTTACATACTCAAATCCAAGTGTGGCCACTAATCCTTATCAGCCTTTGAGAACAATCTAAGCAATAAAATAAATAATAAAAATATATTATAATCTAGCAAATAAAAGAAATATCTTACTGTTATAAATAACCCAATAAATTAGTTGTAGGGAAAGGACAGCTCTTTTTTTTTTTTTTTTAAAGATTCATTTATTTATTTATTTGACAGAAATCACAAGTAGGCAGAGGCAGGCAGAGAGAGTAGGAAGCAGGCTCCCTGCCAAGCAGAGAGCCTGATGCGGGGCTCGATTCCAGGACCCTGAAATCATGACCTGAGCTGAAGGCAGAGGCTTTAACCCTCTGAGCCACCCAGGCGCCCCAAGACAGCTCTGTCTTACAGCAGAATTCCGACCAATTAATGTAAAAAGGATGATAGGAACAGGAAATCTCACCAGGTAAACATCACAGTAATGATTGTTCCAGGTTAAGAATCATCAACAGAAGGGCACCTGGGTGGCTCAGTTGGTTAAGCAACTGCCTTCAGCTCAGGTCAGGATCCTGGAGTCCCGGGATCAAGTCCCACATCGGGCTCCCAGCTCTGCGGAGACTCTGCTTCTCTCTCTGAACTTCTCCCTCTCATGCTCACTCTTTCTCTCTCAAATAAATAAAATCTTAAAAAAAAAAATCATCAACAGATGATAAAATTAGGCAGTGAAAGTGTGATGTAAATAGGAAATTGCGCAGTTTCAGACTATCTCCCCATAAGTCATTTATTTATTTATTCATTTATTTACTTATTTATTTATGAGAGAGAGAGAGAACATGCAGAGCAAGCAAGAAAGCATGAGCAGGGGGAGGAGCAGAGGGAGAAGCAGACTCCCTGATGAGAGGGGAGCCCGCCACAGGGCATGATCCCGGGATGTGGGGATCATGACCTGAGCCAAAGGCAGACACCTAACCAACCCAGGTGCCCCAAGGTATTTATTAATTACAAACGGAAAATGGTTAACATTATAGTGGAGAAACTTAGCACAAAACATCTTTTTTTTTTTTAATTTAAATCTTTTTTTTTTTTTTAAAGATTTTATTTATTTATTTGTCAGAGAGAGAGCGCGAGCAAGAGCGAGCATAGGCAGACAGAGTGGCAGGCAGAGTCAGAGGGAGAAGCAGGCTCCCCGCAGAGCAAGGAGCTGGATGTGGGACTCGATCCCAGGACGCTGGGATCATGACCTGAGCCGAAGGCAGCTGCTTAACCAACTGAGCCACCCAGGCGTCCCAGCACAAAACATCTTAATACGTGATCAAAGTTAACATCACCAGTAATGAGATGTACTGACTTCATGTACCACCTATATGATTCACTGAGAAGGGTACAATTTATGTGGTATTCTTGCTCAATTTACCTCAATCTAATCTTGAGAAAACACTGAATAAACCCAAATTCACAGACAATCTGCAAAAAAAACAAAAAACAAAAACAACCGGGGCGCCTGGGTGGCTCAGTGGGTTAAAGCCTCTGCCTTCGGCTCGGGTCATGGTCTCAGGGTCCTGGGATCGAGCCCCGGAACAGGCTCTCTGCTCCTCAGGGAGCCTGCTTCCTCCTCCCTCTCTTCCTCCCTCTCTGCCTAGTTGTGATTTCTCTCTGTCAAATAAATAAAATATTAAAAAAAACAAAAAACAAAAAACAAAACCAAAAACAACCAAAACCATAAAACCAGGCAGGACAGCACTCTTCAAAGGTGTTGAAGTCACAGATGACAAAAACTGAGACTATGAGAACATGACAACTAAACGTAACAGGATCCTGGACCCAAAAAAGGGCATTAGTGGGACTACTGGTGAAATTCACACAAGGTCTGTAGATTAGTAAATAGTATACCAATGTTATTGTTGTTGTCTTGGGATTGATGTCTACAATGTTAATTTCCTGATTTAGATATTTTATTATGGCTATACAAGATATAAGTAATATGGAAACTGGGTGAAGGAATGCTGTGTATTTAATTTTGGCAACTTTGTTTTGGTAAATCTAAAATTATTCAAAAACCAGGGGCTCCTGGGTGGCTCAGTGGGTTGGGCCTCTGTCTTCAGCTCAGGTAGTGATCTCAGGGTCCCAGGATTGAGCCCGGCATTGGGCTCTCTGCTCAGCGGGGAGCCTGCTTCCCCCCACCACCTCCACCTGCTTCTCTGCCTACTTGTGATCTCTGTCAAATAAATAAATATAATCTTTAAAAAAAATTATTCAGAAACTGAAAAAGTAAAAAGAGATGCAGATTGTCTTTCTCACCTCTCTTTGCCTTGCAATTTATCCCTCATGAGGCCTGGAAATAAAGTGTCTAGGTGGAGACTTCAGTTCTGATCAGAAGGACTTAAGTAATATGGAGGGGCACAGGCAGCACTATGCAGCTGCAAAAAGGAACAAGGAAGATGTCTACATACAGCCACATAGTGAGTGCTAGGATATTGTTAAGTGAAAAGAGCAAAGTGTTTACAGTGTACTACCCTTTTTTTCGAGGTGAATACAAATATATATATAAGTAAAAAAATGGTTATCTAAGAAGTGGGAGGTAATAGGGTTGCGGGGACAGGGATAGACACAAGACTTCTTTCAGATTGGCTTGTTCTACAGTTTATACTTCAACCGAATATGAAATTGGTAAGCTTAAACACATAGAAAAGATTTCAAATGACTGTGCAACACAGTATTATGACTGTACACCTAAGTGGGACACAACCTAAGGGTGAAGAGGAAACTGCAAAGAAATCTTACTCCGAATTCAATAATCATATTATGAAAAATATCAGCATTATTTTGAAACACATATATACTGAAGAAGAGCAAATAAATTATATAAATGCTGTAGGGTGCCTGGATGGCTCAATTGTTAAATGTCTGCCTTTGGTTCAAGTCATGATCCCAGGGTCCTGGGATCGAGACCCGCATAAGGCTCCCTGCTTGCCAGGAAGCCTGCCTCTCCCTCTCCTGCTTACCGTGCTTTTGAATTAATTTATTAATATGAATCCTTAAAAAAAAATCATGATGATTCACAGACCTGTACCCCTGGGACAAATAATACATGATATGTTACTAAAAATAATTTAAAAAAATCAGTTTCCTAGCTACAACAAAAATGCCTAGAAGCAAGGACTAACACAGTGGTAGTAAGCACCCCTAGCACCCCTAACTGGTCTCAAAATGCCATTTCCTTCTAAAACCAAGGCTTGTTGAAGAATTGCCTAATTCAAGGTCTGGGGAAGGAAATGTACAAGAGGAGCCTGGAACATCTTGTCTTGCCAGAATGCCAGGAAGCTAGAAGCTATTAGAGACTAATAGTTGGTCAAAAAAACTAGAGGAACATACTTGAAAAGGCTCCCACTGCCCAAAGGATGTATATTTAAATAACAAAAAGAATAATGATTACAATGAGTCTATAATAATACAAAACCAAACAAAACAGTAAATAACAACAAATTAATTGGTCGGGTTTAGGTTACTAGGACACAATCATTCTGAAAACTGGTGAGTAAAGGCAAAGAATCAAGCAAGCATTTATCTTGTCTCTACTGAATGAACTATATTTCAGGATAATCATAATCACATACTTGAAGAAAAATTCTTCCAGCTAATAAAGAAGGAATATGAGAATAAGAATATCACAATTTCAGAATCCCTAAAGGAACAATAGATACAGGTGATGCTTATCTATAGCTGGTAAACCCATTAAATGAAAAAGTCTGATAGGAAACTATAAAGGAGAAATTATGCTGTCAACACTTGAACCTTTAATTCTTAAAAATAACAAAAAGAGGGGCACCTGGGTGGCTCAGTGGGTTAAGCCACTACCTTCAGCTCATGTCATGATCTCAGGGTCCTGGGATCAAGCTCCACATGAGGCTCTCTGCTCAACAGGGAGCCTGCTTCTCCCACTCTCTCTTCCTGCCTCTCTGCTTACTAGTGATCTCTGTCAAATAAATAAATAAAATCTTTTAAAAAAATCACAAAAAGACAACCAGACATTCTGTATGTCCTGATGTGTTCCTATAAGAAGTCTAAAAACTACCCATGAATTCCTGCCAAAAAACCAGAACCTCAATCTGATCAAGCTTCTAGTACAGTCGCTTTCCCAATAGGAATATGTTAGCCCCAAGCGCAAACTTTGTGTATAATTTTAAATCTCTAGTAGCCACATTTTTAAAAAATGAAATCAATCTTTTTTTTTTTTAAGATTTTATTTATTTCAGAGAGTGAGCAAGAGAGAGCATGAGTGGGGGGATGAGAGGGAGAAGCAGAAGCCCCTCTGAGCAAGGATCCCAATGTGGGCTGATCCCAAGACCCTGAGATCATGACCTGAGCTGAAGGTAGACGCATAACTGACTGAGCCAGCCAGGTACCCTGAAATTAATCTTAATTATATAATCTTAACTATATGTAATCCAATATAGCCAAATACATTTAAAAAAAACCAGCAAAAATATTATTTTAGCATGTAATCAATATGAAAAAATATTAATAAGATATTATACCTGCTTCACAATCCAGTGTATATCTTACACTTAGGCATGTATCAGTTCGGAGGAGCTACATTTGAAGTGCTCAGTAACTACATGTGGCTTAGTGGCTCCCTCCTGTACAGCCCGAATACAGATCTTAGCCACTTTATAGAAAACACAGAGGCTAGAGTATGATAAACATGAATGTGGGGATGCAGTCAACCTAATTCCCAATGTTGGAAAATCTTATAGGGCAAATGGACCCAGTTTTCTTCAATAAATACACTGATAGTAAAAGAGAAACCCGGGCGCCTGGGGGAGCCTGTTTCCCCCTCTCTCTCTGCCTGCCTCTCTACCTACTTGTGATCTGTCAAATAAATAAATAAAATCTTTAAAAAAAAAATAAGAGAGAAAACAAAAGAACTGATATAGAATAAAAGAGACTATCAAAAGCAATCCAAGGGTCTTGTTTGCATCTTGATTTGAACAAACTGTGAAAAGACATTTATGGGACAACTGGAGAAATCACAATACTTCCTGGATAATAGATAACATTACATAATTACTTCCTCAGGTATGATAATGGCATTACAGTTATATTCAAAAGTAAGAGTCCTTATCTCTTCGAGATAATGAAACATTTGTGGAAGAAACGACAAGATGACAGGATTTGCTTTACAATAATCTAACCAGGGGAAAGAAAGGGTTCGGTAGATTTTTCACATGTTGAAGCTGGGTGCAAGTATTTGGGAGGTCATTATGTGATTTATTCTATTTTGTTGTTTGAAAAATTAATACAATTTAAAAACTTGATGAGAGAGAGAAAGCTTACCTAAGTTAACCATTCAGCTGCTGCCGAAATACTTTTCTGCTCCTAAGGGATTGACCAGAGGAAGAGAAGGCAGGAACAGAAGGAAAGAGTTGCCTAGAACTTCTAAGAATCTGATTGGGCAGCCTCTATCTCTAACCCTGGAACCCCACTTCCAGACAGGAGCATGCCCTTGCTCTGCTGATTCTACCCCACCCCACCTTCACCCACTCTGGCTGCATGTAAAGAGGGGCAAAAATCTCTTAAGAAGGATTTTTAGGAGCGCCTGGGTGGCCCAGTGGGTTAAAGCCTCTGCCTTCGGCTCAGGTCATGATCCTGGGGTCCTGGGATCAAGCTCCGCATCGGGCTCTCTGCTCAGTGGGGAGCCTACATCCCCCTCTCTCTCTGCCTGCCTCGCTGCCTACTCGTGATTCCTGTCTGTCAAATAAATAAATAAAATCTTAAAAAAAAAAAAAAAGAAGAAGGATTTTTAGATCAAAGCTTTCAAACAACTTACAGCCAGAAGACTCTGGTTTATTTCTGCGCCTTCCATCTTTGTCTGTCTGTCTGAGTCTCTGGCATCTGCTGCTCTTTCGCTGCCAGCCAAGTCAATAAAAGAGATCCTAGAGAAAACACACAGCAGGGATAACTTCTTGGGGGCCTTGGTTTATTTTTACATCAGTCAGCATTTTGGGGCAGCAGGAAGAAACTAACACTGGCCCAACCTCTGGAAAGAAAAAACATACTGTCAGCTTTCCAAAATTATTAGAAGACTCTGATCTGTCAGCTGTTGCCCTCACTGCTCAGACACTTCTGTTGGTTTTAATCATTTGTGAGAAATTAATAAAATTAATAAAACATTCTTCCTATAAGGCTAAATGACTACAATGCAAATCACTTAGGTGGCCACTTAGGTAATTAAATAGAAACTTTTGTGGGCTGCTTTCCAGGTCCCCCCCTCAAAAACAGAAGAAGAAGAAGAGGAGGAATTATAAGTAAGTAAGAAAAAAAAAGACTCATTACTCAGAGGTGAGAGAGGCTCATCCATCAGTGTGGCAGAATTTGCTAAGATAGCACTAAAGGAGCAATGAATGTACCCAATTGTCTTATGGCTTCTTTCAAGGAGGATAGATTAATTTTTTTCTTTTCTTTCTTTCTTTTTTTTTTTTTTGGCCTGTAAGCTGAGATGCATTTCCTACTATTTCTTTGCTGATACTGTGTTTCACGTTAGAAGCAATCAATGTCCCTTTTAATAACTTAGGCTTGACCAACAATAGGTCATTACTTCATGGTTAATCAACTGATGGCACTTTAATACAATGATTTATTTCAGGGCTAACAACTCTACTCTGTATCCCTGATATTTATGAAAAACTCTATGGTGGCAGAATGTCCTGTTGTTGATAACACATATTTCAAAGTCACATTAGGGAAAGGCAGATAATGCAATTCCTTGCATATTTCCAACTCACCTGCCAAATGTCCTCTTGGCTGAATCCTTGATCTGAATTTGGATGATAGCATGGGAGCGGGAGGAGTCCGCATTAACTCCAGTGGCCCCAGTGCTGCGCTCCTTGCTGCCCTTCAGAATCACCTGAAAATAAAATCCATAGGGTGATTCCCTCAAGAAGTGAAAAATTCCCCTGGGTCCTAAGTGTTGGCTGAGAGCCACAGAAACCAGGCTTATAACTGTCAGTACACAGCAGTATTTTCATTCTATGTAGAAAGCTGCCAAAGCATGTAATCATACAGAGTAAGTACCCAACAGCAGTGCAAACAATGGGGAATACTAACCTTGGGGAGAACATTCAACAGCTCAAGAGATAATTTACTTCTTGATCTTATATATTCATTTTAATATCTTTGATAGATTTAGCCTGACTACAGTCTCCAGGGCATGACTTGTCTCTAAGGCAATGTCCCATGTCCCATACCACCCATCTATCTTAGGAACTAAAGCAAAGACAGAAATATGCATCATGGAATGACTGATTACAATCACCTGTTCCACCAGGAAGCAGTCACAGAGGGGGCCAGCATGATGTGTGGGAACACAGAAGTAATGAGCTATCACAATTGACATGATCACAATTGATGTGATTTCCATTAAGATCATTGAAGTAGAGACTAACTTGGGTCCCTATAGCCCGAAGGGAAAGGGGAAATAGAGGTGAAGTCTCAGGACTGCCTCTTGCCACTGAAAACACAGCCATATGTGAACATGCTGCCATGATTTTAGACAGAGGAAGGAGTGCTGATTACTGAGAATCAAAAAGGTGAAGAAATATTATTTGACAGAGGGGTACCTGGCTGGCTGAGTCAGTGGAATATGTGACTCTTGATATTGGGGTTGTGGGTTTGAGCTCCATGTTGGGTGTAGAGATTACTTAAAAATGAAAAAAAAGTATTTATTAAATAAAACATTATTTGATAGAATCTTCACAACAGCCTAGATATGAGGTGAGTTCATTATATTTTTTTAAAAGATTTATTTATTTATTTGACAGACAGAAATAACAAGGAGGCAGAGAGGCAGGCAGAGAGAGAGGAGGAAGCAGGCTCCGGGCTGAGCAGAGAGCCTGATGCGGGGCTCGATCCCAGGACCCATGACCCGAGCCCAAGGCAGAGGCTTTAACCCACTGAGTCACCCAGGCGCCCTGTGAGTTCCTTATATTGTGCCCAGTATATGTTGAAGACAAATTCAAGAGGTTGAGTCACAGGGCACTTGGGTGGCTCAGTTGGTTGAGTGTCCAACTCCTGGTTTCAGCTCAGGTCATGATCTCAAGGTGGTGAGATCGAGCCCTTGGTGGGGCTCTGTGCACAGCACAGAGTCTGCCTGAGGTTCTCTCTCTGGCCCTTCCCCTGCTCACACTATCTGTCTCTATATAAATAAATAAAATCTTAAGAAAAAAAAAAAAGAGGTTGATTTGCTCACAAAAAGCTGTTGTGTGACAGAACCAAATTCCACATCCAGTATGTCTGACTCCAAAGCTCATGTGGTTTCCACTAAGTTGTCAGGTACTTCTGATAAATTCATTTATTTTGCAGTGAATTAAGGGTAAGGAAGTCCTATTTCAATTTTCTCAATCTTTCAAATTTTTAATTTGTATTTTACTGAACATAACCACAGTTTCCAAATTAAGAGTCCAAAGGTTGCCAGACTCAAACTCCAGCAATAGGCCATAAAATATCTTAACACGCAGGTACTTTTTACAAGTTTAACTAATATGGATAGAACTAGAGGGTATTATGTTAAGTGATATAAGTCAATCAGAGAAAGACAATTATCATATGATCACATGTGGAAACAAAACAGGAGCTCACAGGGGAAGAGAAGAATAGATAAAAGAAGATGAAACCAGAGAGGGAGACAAACCATAAGAGACTCTTAAACTTAGGAAACAAACCGAGGGATGCTGGAAGGGAGGAGGGGGAGGAATGGGGTAACTGAGTGATAGACATTAAGGAGGGCAAGTGATGTAATGAGCACTGCTCCTTATA
Organism: Mustela nigripes; assembly: GCF_022355385.1. Taxonomy (NCBI): domain Eukaryota; kingdom Metazoa; phylum Chordata; class Mammalia; order Carnivora; family Mustelidae; genus Mustela; species Mustela nigripes. Next base: position 36,999,877 of record NC_081565.1, on the reverse strand, counting down.
TGAGACCGATGAATCACAGGCCTGTACCTCTGAAACCAATAATACATGTTAATTGAATTTAACTAAAAAATGTTTAAAAAATTTTTTTTAATGTTTAGTAAGTTCCTTCATGGTTTAAGCAGTTGTGTTTCTAAAAATTATCTGTACATGAGATTTAGAATTGTACTTTAAAATCAAATTTAGAATCTACTAAAAGTATAACAGATCTATCTGATGAATCTTTTTATAAAGGGAAGAACCTGTTAATTCTGTAACACTGGATTTTCAACTACATGGCTAGTATGTTACTGCTAATCAAAACTGGGAAGAGTGAGAACAGTAGTCCCTTAAAATGGGTGTGGCAGGTGTCCCTGCCATAAGCTGCCCACTGAGCTCCAATGGCTGGCTGGGCCACGAAAATGCACATCTGTAACTAATGTCCCCTGTCACTCTGACTTCATGCTTACTTAGACTGTAAGGCCATGATGAGAAGGTGTGATGTTCTTTTTATCAAACCTTTCCTTTTTTTTTATCAGCAAAGAAGATGTGCTTACTGCAGAAAACTTGGAAGATACAGGAAAAATATTAAGAAAATATATACCTCCCATTATCCCAGGGTTAACAAGAGTCTGGTGTATTTCCTTCTAGTTTTAGGGTTCTCACACCTTTTTTGCTTTTTTGTTCATTTTGGTCTTTTACAAGCACCATGAAGAGACAGGGGAGATATTTTAAATCTCGAAATTTATGTAAACAATATGCTTGATAAGGGGAAAAACACAGAGAAGTTGGTGACTTATCCAAGAACACAAAGGTCAAATATGGTCGGGTTAGAAGAATTCTAGGGTTAGAAGCCAGGTGTCCTCTGCCATATGTGAAAGTAAACATGCTACTTCCGCTAGGACATAGTGAAAGGTCTGAGAGGCCTCAGGGCCAGGAACTGTAGATAGTGACAGAAACTCAAAGGATGGGTTGTGGTTCACCCCCAGGGGAGCCAAGAAAGACTGACTTTTGGGCTTGTATGATAGACTTTTAGACATGGTTTTCCATGCACCTTGTCCACCTTATCTATCATGATATATTAGGTACCTGTGAGTATGTCTCAGAAAACCTAACATGTTGAGAACTTTCCTGACTAAATGCCTTTTAGGGAAGGCATGAAGGAATTTCAGGTTCTGGTCATTTCCTCAGTTTCAGAAATAGACTGCAATCACCATTCCTAAAGCAGCTGAACTCTGAGGAGTAAAATGACTCAGTTTGTGAAGATCATCAGACAAATTTTTCCAAGTGACATACAGACTTAAGTGTAGGGGGTTAAGGTAGTGAAATCTAAGACTGGGTATGCATGCCAGCTCTGACATATGGTTGGCTGAACCTGCAATGAGCAAAATTTTGCAAGTCACTTAACTTTTCAGAACCTTAGTTTACCTGTAAGATCATAATCTCATAGATTATTTAAGACAACTAAAAAAATGACAATACAAAAAAAGATAATACATGTAAACCATTTTTAAAAAAAATTTTTTTTAATTTATTTGACAGACAGAGATCCCAAGTAGGCAGAGAGCCAGCAGGCAGAGAGAGAGGAAGGAAAGCAGCTCCCTGCTGAGCAGAGAGCCCGATGTGGGGCTCGATCCCAGGACCCTGGGATCATGACCTGAGCCGAAATCAGAGGCTTTAACCCACTGAGCCACCCAGGCACCCCCATGTAAAGCATTTAGAATCATGACTGGCACATGGTAAATTCTCAATAAATATTCATTTTAAAAAGATTTATTTAGGGATGCCTGGGTGGCTCATGGGTTAAAGCCTCTGCCTTTGGCTTGGGTCATGACCCCAGGATCCAGGGATCAAGCCCCACATCAGGCTCTCTGCTCAGCAGGGAGCCTGCTACCTCCTCTCTCTGCCTGCCTCTCTGCCTACTTGTGATCTGTCTGCCAAATAAATAAATAAAATCTTAAAAAAAAAAATGTTCCATGCTCCTGGATTGGAAGAATAAATATTATGAAAATGTCTATGCTACCTAAAGCAATCTACATATTTATTGCAATCCCAATCAAAATCCCATCCATTTTTTTCAAAGAAATGGAACAAATAATCCTAAAACTTATATGGAACCAGAAAAGACCTTGAATAGCCGAAGGAATATTGAAAAAGAAAGCCAAAGTTGGTGTCATCACAATTCCGGACTTTAAGCTCTATTACAAAGCTGTCATCATCAAGACAGTATGGTACTGGCACAAAAACAGACACTTAGATCAGTGGAACAGAATAGAGAGCCCAGAAATGGTCAACTATCTTCGACAAAGCAGGAAAGAATGTCCTGTTGAAAAAAGACAGTCTCTTCAACAAATGGTGTTGGGAAAATTGAACAGCCACATGCAGAAAAATGAAACTGGACCATTTCCTTACACCACGCATGAAAATAGACTCAAAATGGATGAAGGACCTCAATGGGAGAAAGAAATCCATCAAAACCCTTGAGGAGAACACAGGCAGCAACTTCTTTGACAACTCAGCCGCAGCAAATTCTTCCTGGGAACATCGCTAAAGGCAAGGGAAGCAAGGACAAAAATGAACTATTGGTATTTAATCAACATCAAATGCTTTTGCACAGCAAAAGAAACAGTTAACAAAACCAAAAGACAACTGACAGAATGGGAGAAGATATTTGCAAATGACATATCAGATAAAGGGCTAGTATCCAAAATCTATAAAGAACTTAGCAAACTCAACACCCAAAGAACAAATAATCCAATCATGAAATGGACAGAGGACATGAACAGACATTTCTGCAAAGAAAACATCCAGATGGCCAACAGACACATGAAAAAGTGCTCCACATCACTTGGCATCAGAAAAATACAAATCAAAACCACAATGAGATAGCACCTCACACCAGTCAGAATGGCTAAAATTAACAAGTCAGGAAATGATAGATGCTGGCGAGGATGCAGAGAAAGGGGAACACTCCTACACTGTTGGTGGAAATGCAAGCTGGTGCAACCACGCTGGAAAACAGCATGGAGGTTCCTCAAAAAATTGAAAATAGAACTAACCTAAGACCCGGCAATTGCACTACTGGGTATTTATCCTAAAGATACAAACGTAGTGATCCGAAGGGACACGTGCACCCAAATGTTTATAGCAGCAATGTCCACAATAGCCAAACTATGGAAAGAACCTAGATGTCCATCAACAGATGAATGGATAAAGAAGATGTGGTATATATATACAATGGAATACTATGCAGCCATCAAAAAAAATGAAATCTTGCCATTTGCAATGACGTGGATGGAACTAGAGGGTACTATGCTTAGTGAAATAAGTCAATCGGAGAAAGACAACTATCATATGATCTCTCTGATATGAGGAAGTGGAGATGCAGCGTGGGGGGTTTGGAGGGTAGGAAAAGAATAAATGAAACAAGATGGGATCACGAGGGAGACAAACCATAAGTGACTCTTTTTTTTTTTTTTAAAGATTTTATTTATTCACTTGACAGAGAGAGAGATCACAAGTAGGCAGAGAGGTAGGCAGAGAGAGAGAGGAGGAAGCAGGCTCCCTGCTGAGCAGAGAGCCTGATGCGGGGCTCGATCCCAGGACCCTGAGATCACGACCTGAGCCGAAGGCAGAGGCTTTAACCCACTGAGCCACCCAGGCGCCCCCATAAGTGACTCTTAATCTCATAAAACAAACTGAGGGTTGCTGGGGGGAGGGGCACTGGGGGGGGCATGGGCACTGGGGAGGGTATGTGCTATGGTGAGTGCTGTGTAGTGTGTAAACCTGGCGATTCACAGACCTGTACCCTTGGGGATAAAAATACATTATATGTTTATTAAAAAAAAAAAAAAAAGACAAGGTAGTATAGGGGCACCTGGGTGGGTCAGTGGGTTAAGCCTCTGCCTTCGGCTCGGGTCATGATCTCGGGGTCCTGGAATCGAGCCCCACATCAGGCTCTCTGCTCATCGGGGAGCCTGCTTCCCTCCTTCTCTCTGCCTGCCTCTCTGCCTACTTGCGATCTCTCTCTGTGTCAAATAAATAAATAAAGTCTTAAAAAAAAAAAAAGACAAGGTAGTACAATACACCTGAAGGAGAAAGGCCCTGGAAGGACAAAACCCCATAAAAAATGAGGCTGGTAGTTGTGCAGGCAGGCAACAAGTGGCCATCTCCTGAGTGAACCTGAGGGTGATCTGTGAGGGCAACACTCAAAGATGACACCGGATAGTGACACTTGAGCAAACACATGGGTGATACCTGAGTGAGCATGAACAGTGATACCTGAGAAAGTGTGAGACTTGAGTTAGCAAGTGCTGTTGTTTTAAGTCAAATGTTTATGAGGGTATCCATAATTTATATCAACTTTCCACCTTGATCTCAGCTGGCTTTCTTGTATACTGTCATATATATTACAGAGTATTAATGGCAATGAGATAACACATTGACTAACAAGAAACTTCTTTCTGCTCTTATCAGGAAAGATAACTCAGGACAGAGCAGTGCATAAAAAACTCTTCCAGGGTAGAAGAGGTGATCTGACACCAGACTGCCCATTGACGCAGTGATGGCTCATAGCTACAGAAAAGGGAATTCCTCCCGACATTTGCTCCTTTTCCATTCAGTTGGTTTAATCTTCAGGGATAAAAGCATCCTGGGGACCAACTCTCCTGCAACTCCCTGCCAAATGAAGGAATGTCTGGGGAAGGGGGCGGGCGAGAGGATAATAGCAAATAGGAGTATGAGAAACAATTTCCTTAGGACTCCACAATGGAGGGAGCTCTGGACAGGTTAAGAATGGTCAGCTTCAGGGAAGCCCTTTCACCACATCTCACAAACCTTTGTTTTTAAAACTGATAGAAAAGGGCTCTTGGTTCTTAGGTAACTCTAAAATAGCCACACTCATATGCTATTCTCGGGTTTTAGGTCCCAGGACTCAGGAATAAGATATAATCACACAAATAAGAGGCAAATATAAGCAAAATTTATCTATTTGTCCTAGCAAAAAGAAACTGTTAGAAAAAAGTCCTCAATGGTGGGTCACCATGCCATTTTAATACCCAAGTACCAAGAAGGGTGTATTGTGAAGCTGTTTTAAAGGTAGGTTTTGCCAAGAATCCAGCTTGTCCTTCTGGCCTTCTCTCTCTCACTCTGGCCAGGCTTGCTGGATATACTAAAAGAATGACTATAATGGCTGCGGGCTGCAGGTTAGAATCACCTGGTGAGCTTTTAAAATAACATCTACCTTCATGCATTGTGGGTGGGACTATAAATGGTGCAGCCACTCTGGAAAACAGTTTGGCAGTTCCTCAAGAAGTATGATCCAGTAATTCCACTCCCAGGCATAGGCTCAAGAAAACGGAAGACATAGGTCTACATGAAAACTTACATGTATCATTCATAATACTGGTTTCTATAAAAGTAAAAACAACCTATCTGTTTATCAACTGATGAATGGATGAACAAAATATTAATAATACATCCATAATAGAGTATTACTTGGCCATAAAAATGAAGTACTTATATATGCTACAACATGGATGAGCTTTGAGAAAATATGCTAAATGAAAGAAGCCAGAAACAAAAGGTTGCCTATTGTATGATTCCACTTATATAATATGACCAAAATAGACAAATCCATCAAGACAGAAATTAGTGATTTCCAGGCCTGGAGGCAGAGGAAATAGAGAGTAACCACCAAATGGTACAGGGTTTCACTTTGAGGTGATGAAAATGTTCTGGAATTTGAACATTTCTAATGATGATGATTAGATGGCTAATCTAATCTAAGTGATGATGGCTGCACAACTTTTTGAATATTCTGTAAATATCACTAAATTGTATATTTTAAGAGGGTGATTATTATGATATTTAGATTAAAACTTAATAAGATATGTAGGGTGCCTGACTGGATCAGTCGGTTAAACATCTAACTCTTGATTTTGGCCAACGCTCATGCATGTTCGCATACTCTTTCTCTCTCCAAAAACATAATAATAAAAAAATATATACATACAAACACACACACACCCAAATATATATTAAAAAACTGATGCATACACTTTAGAATGGTGAATTTTATGGTATGTGACCTATATTTCAGTTTAAAATAATATCTACATTTGGGCCTAATCCCAAGAGATTCTGATTTAACTAACCTCAGAGGGATCCAAGCAAGCATTAAAAATACACCATGATTAAATGAGAAACACAAGCCACAGAATGAGACAACATGCTTATGATACAAAATAACTGAAAAATGAGGGGTACCTGGGTGGCTCGGTCATTAAGCATCTGCCCTTGGCTCAGGTCATGATCCCAGAATTCTGGGATCAAGCCCAGCATCGGGCGCCCTGCTCGGCAGGAAGCCTGCTTCTCCCTCTCCCACTCCCCCTGTTTGTGTTCCCTCTCTTGTGGTCTCTCTCTCTCTGTCAAATAAATAATAGTATCTTAAAAAAAAACCACACAAACACCTGACAAATGACTCACATCCAGAATATACAAATCAGTAAGAGGAAGACAACCCAAAAAGGAGGGAAAGACCCTAACTGGCATTCCCAAGAGATGAAACCCATAAGATAAATTGAAAATATAAAAAGTGGGGTGCCTGGCTGGCTTAGTCAGTAGAGTGTATGACTCTTGATCTCAGGGTTGTGAGTTTGAGCCCCATATTGGATGTAGCGATTACTGAAAAATCAAATCTTAAAATTAAAAAAAAATATGAAAAGTGGAGTGCCTGAGTGGCTCGGTATGTTAAACCTCTGCCTTCAGCTCAGGTGGTGGTGTCAGGATCCTGGAATCAAGCCCTGCATCGGGCTCTCTGCTCAGTGGGGAGCCAGCTTCTCCCCTACCCCCGCCCTGCCTGCCTCTCTGCCTACTTGTGATCTCTGTCAAACAAATAAATAAAATCTTTAAAAAAATATATGATTAATTCTCAATCAGCAAAATGCAGATTAAAACCACAATAGGATATAATTAACCAATTCCAGACTGGCAAAACTTTAAAAGTTAACAGGAAGTGTTGGCAAGGTTGAAGAACAACAGGATTGCTCACACACTGCTTGTGGGAGTGTACATAACTTTGAAAAGCAGTTGCATCATCTAGTGAAGTGAAGATATGCATGTCCTCTGACCCAATCACTTCACAACTAGATATATATCCTAGAGAACTCATATGCTATATACTGGAATACATGTATAAGGATATTCACAGTTGCAATATGCAGAATAGTACCCCAAAAGAATCCCAACTATCCATTAACAGAATGGTTAGACTGTGGTATACTCATATGACTGAATACTATACAGCAAATAAAAACAAAGTTACATCCATATGCAAAAACACAGCTGTAACTCAAAAGCATAATGTTGAGCAAAAGAAGACACTAAAAAATTCAGTGTGATTCTATTCATATGAAGTTTAAAAACAGGCAAAAACGAAGTTACACAGTTAATGGATGAATATATAAGTGGCAAAATATAACAAAGAACAAGGAAGTGATTAGCGTAAGGGGCCTGGGTAACTCAGTTGGTTAAGCGGCGGACTCTTGATTTCAGCTCAGGTCAAGATCTCAGGGTCGTGGGGTAGAGCCCTGAGTCAGGTTCTGCCCTCCGTGGGGAGCCGCTTGGGATTTTCTCTCTCTTTCTGCCCCTTGTCCTGTATGCATCTGTGCTTTCTTTAGCTCTCTAAAAATAAATGAATAAATTTTTTTTTTTAAAGATTTATTTGACAGAGAGATAGTAAGCAGAGCGACATACAGAGGGAGAGGGAGGGCTCTCTGCTGAGCAGGGAGCCTGATGTAGGGCTCCATCCTAGGACCTTGGAATCATGACCTGAGCTGAAGGCAGCCGCTTAACCAACTGAGCCACCCAGGCACACCTAAATGAATAAATCTTTAAAAAAAAAAGTGATCAGCATAAACATCAGGATTATAGGGCACTGTGACTAGAAATTTGCATAAGGGTTTGTGGGGTGCTAAAATGTTCTATTTCTTTTTTTTTTTTTAAGATTTTATTTATGTATTTGAGAGAGAGAGAGAGAACAAGCAGGGAAAGGGGCAGAAGGAGAGGGAGAAGCAGACTCCCCGCTGGGTAGGGAGCCCGATGGGGGACTCCATCCCAGGACCCTGGGCTCATGACCCAAGCTGAAGGCAGACACTTAACCAACTGAGCCACGCAGGCACCCCTAAAATGTTCTATTTCTTAATCTGGGTAATTGATTATAAAGGTGCTTGTTTCTTGGGGTGCCTGGGTGGCTCAGTCAGTTAAGCATCTGTCTTTGGCTTAGGTCATGATCCCAGGGTCCTGGGATTGAGCTCTGCCTCAGACTCCTCTGCTTCTCCCTCTTCTCCTGGCTCACTATCTCTGTCTCTCTCTCAAATAAATGAGTAAAATCTTAAAAAAGAAAAAAAGGTTTGTTTCTTTATATTAAACACATTTAGGCTTTAAGCATTTTACTGTAGAGTGCTATTTTTCACAATAAAAATGGTTAAACCATTTTTTTACCTGAAGGGAAAAAAGCTCCCTTAATGACACAATGTAAAGCTAGGGTTGAGGACCACTGCATTAAAGGAAGAGTCACCAAAAATATATTTGTACATAAATTAATAAATTCCCAGTACAGAAAAAAATTTAAATGTTTTAAACTGTGTGGTGTTTTGTTTTGTTTTGATATTTTAAACTGTTAACAGTAGATATCTCAGTGGGGAATGGGGAATTATATATAGTAAGTGGGAGGTGGCCTTTATTTTTCTATCTTCTTAGTATTTTTGTAAGGTTTATATCTAATAATGAAAAGTGTTAAAAAATAACATTTATTTATTTAAGATTTTTATTTATTCATTTGAGAGAGAGAGCACAGAAGGAGTGGGAGAGTGAGAAGCAGACTCCATGCTGAGCAAGAAGCCTGATGTGGGACTGATTCTAGGACTCTAGCATTATGACCTGAGCTGAAGGCAGACGCTTAACTGACTGAGACACCCGGGCACCCCAAAAGATAACTTTTTTTTTTTAAGATTTTATTTATTTGACAGAGAGAGATCACAAGTAGGCAGAGAGGCAAGCAGAGAGAGAGAGGAAGCAGGCTCCCCGCTGAGCAGACAGCCGATGTGGGGCTCGATCCCAGGACCCTGGGATTATAACCTGAGCTGAAGGCAGAGGCTTTAACCCACTAAGCCACCCAGGCGCCCCCAAAAGATAACTTTTAAAAGAAGATTTAAAAATATCTCTGAGAAAAAACCTTTGGAAGGGTATAAAAAAAAAAAAAAAACTTTAAAATTAGTCGCTTCAGTTTGGAAAAAAGAATGGAAGGAATATTTTCATTGTAACTCTTGAATTTTTTTCCCAAAGATTTTTATTTGTTTGTTTGTTTGTTTGTTTGTTTTAGAGAACAAGAACCAGCAGCGGGGAGGAACAGGCAGATTCCATGCTGAGCATGGAGCCCAGCCTGGGCTTGTTCTTGTGCTCCTGAGATCATGATCTGAGTGGTTGAGTCAGATGCTCAATGGAATGAGCTACCCAGGCACCCCTGTGTCTCTTGAATTTTTAAACCCAGGTAAAAAAAAATTTTTTTTAAAGTAATCTCTGCACCTAAAATGGGCTTAAACTCACAACCCTGAGATCAAGAGCCACATTCTCTACTGACTGAGTCAGTCAGGAACCTCCCTTACCTGTTAACAATTTTTACTTAAAGTAAAGCCATTTGTCTCCAGCAGCTTTTCCTACTACCATAGAAATCTATACATTAGCAGCCTGTGAAACTAGCACAAAAGTACCCTGGTCGTGCATTAGGTTCTCCCCATGCTCCACAGCCTGTAGAGAAGGGAGCTATCCTCTCAGAGGACTCACATTTTACAAATGTTGAAGTGGCATGCTTGTCATGGCCATTTGGCTAAATCTGAGTCTATTATATTTGCTAAATAGCAAAATGAATTCTTTCCCTGTACTTAGGCTACTGTGTGTGTGTCTGGGGTAGGTAGTAAGGAAAGAAGAGTTACCTCTAAGAGGAGGTCCACACTATCCACCTGAAGCTCTTGCAGTCCCACTATCTGTATCACGTGCTTGCTATCTTCTCTTGCAAAGAGCCTGCAGATACAAGAACATGGTTGGTATGGCAGACCTGCTATGAGGAACTTTGTTCTTGCCTCCCCAGAAAACATTCCATTATTCTACAATTAGGGAGCAGTTCTGTTATTTGAGTGAGATTGATATGTATCCTCCCGCCCACTCCCACACCTCCTTGACCCCAGCCCCGGGCTTCAGAGATGGTCTTTAACTGCTGTAAACAAGTCAGGATCTTTAACTACAATGAAAAGAATGATCATAGGATTCAGACCTATACCAATCAGTGGAGGGTATATTTATGGCTTCAGTGATTGGCTCAGGACTGGATATGGGATCTCTGCTGGTCCAATCAAAATAAAGTCCTAGTTTCTGGTTGTTAGGTGCCTGGGAGTGAGATGCTGCTGCTCCATCTTTCTGGAAGTGAGAGTATGTGTAGTCCTGGGAGCAGTGCCAGCCATTCTATATCCACCAGAGAGCCAGTTTTGGAAGCTAATATCATAGAAGACAGAGCTGAGCAAAGAAATTGGGTTCTTATAACATTCCTGAGTTCCTAAAATAAACAGGTCCTATGGTCTAATTCTCCTCTAGGCATTCTAGTTATTTGAGCAAAAGACTTCCCTGGGGCGCCTGGGTGGGCCCGGTGGGTTAAAGCCTCTGCCTTCGGCTCAGTTCATGATCCCAGGGTCCTGGGATTGAGCCCCACATTGGGTTCTCTGCTCAGCGGGAAGCCTGCTTCCTCCTCTCTCTGCCTGCCTCTCTGCCTACTTGTGATCTGTCTGTCAAATAAATAAATAAAATCTTAAAAAAAGACTTCCCTAAATAGCTTAAGCCAGTATATATGGGATTCTACTTTATTTCCAACTTAAGGAGTCTTGATACATCTTCCAAAGGAGAAAGGGAGATCTGGTGCTCTAACTGAATTTCTTAGGCCTATATGTAAGATTATAGTCTATCATCATCACTAAATCAGATATATCAAGGAGCACATATTAAATCTATTAAAGACTCTAAGATTATTTTTCTCCCTTAGTAAAATAGTGATTGAGGTTAAGAATGGAATTCCACTTTATAGCCAAAAAAGAAAATGATTTTTCATTTTTTTTTAAATGAAAAAAAAAATTTTTTTTTTTAAGATTTTATTTATTTATTTGACAGAGAGAGATCACAAGTAGGCGGAGAGGCAGGCAGAGAGAGAGGAGGAAGCAGGCTCCCCGCTGAGCAGAGAGCCTGATGCGGGACTCGATCCCAGGACCCTGAGATCATGACCTGAGCTGAAGGCAGCGGCTTAACCCACTGAGCCACCCAATTTTTTTTTTTTTAAAGATTTTATTTATTTATTTGAGAGAGAGACAGTGAGAGAGAGCATGAGCGAGGAGAAGGTCAGAGGGAGAAGCAGACTCCCCATGGAGCTGGGAGCCTGATGCGGGACTCGATCCCAGGACTCCGGGATCATGACCTGAGCCGAAGGCAGTCATCCAACCAACTGAGCCACCCAGGCATCCCGAGCCACCCAATTTTTAAAGATTTATTCATTATTTGAAAGAGAGAGGGATGTGGGGGAAGAAAAGAGAGGGACAAGCAAACTCCCTGCTGAGTGGGGAGTCTGACGCGGGGGTCATTCCCACGACCCTGAGATCATGACCTGAGCAGAAAGCAAGAGTCGGACTAACCAACTGAACTACTCAGGTACCTTTTTTTTCTTAGTTTAGGTTTCACACCAAACTTCCAAATTTTTCCAGAAGGACTGGAGGAAAACAGCTTCACCAATCCCTGTAACCTATCAGAAAACAACTATTGGAACAGTTAGGTTTCTGGAATAAAAGAAGGCTCTAGCTTTCAGAGCCCTCATGTCATTCCTGAACATACTTTTTAGGCCCTACACCATGAGCTCACCCCAGAAAAGTTCCTAATGGACAGCCCAAAATGTACTGATAGATTTTTAAATCTTATAAGTAAGAAATAAATTTCTATCACTTCTTATGCAGGGGTATAAAAACAATTTAACCTCTACTTTTATGAGTTAATTTGGGACTTCATACCTTACATAATTGCAGTTTCAACCTCCCCCAGAAATGTGTCTTAAACCCATCAGTCAGAAATTTTCTGATAAGCACCAATGAGGTAATCTGTCACATGGGCCCTCTCTATCCCCCCTAAAGGGGAATGAGATAATTCACGTAATAAGACCCCCTTCCCTTCCCCACAAAGGAAGGTGATCTTGCCTGGAACCATCTTTTCTTTTCTTTTGCTACTTTCTTGGTCCACGCTCCTTTCCATTTTGTATAATTCCTTGGACATCCCCTGTACTTACTAGATGGAATGATGCCCAATTCATGAATTGTTTAGTAAAACCAATTAGATCTTAAAAAAAAAAAAGTTAATTTGAAGATCATAAGCTTTGGTTTCTAGCTTAAGAGATGGTCTGAGGGAGCACCTGGGTGACTCAGCTGGTTAAGCATCTGCCTTTGGCTAAGGTCATGATCCCAGAGTCCTGGGATCAAGCCTCACATTGGGCTCTCTACTCAGTGGAAGCCTGCTTCTCCCTCTCCCTGCCACTCCCCCTGCTTGTACTCTCTCCCTGTCCAAAAATAATAATAATAATAATAATTTGAAAAAAAGAGTTGCACTGAGCATATATGTTTCTGTTCACCTTTGCCAAATCTTGCTATTACTTTTATGAAATATTATTTATTAAAAAAATAAAAGATAGGGACGCCTGGGTGGCTCAGTTGGTTAAGCAGCTGCCTTCGGCTCAGGTCGTGATCCCAGCATCCTGGGATTGAGTCCCACATTGGGCTCCTTGCTCGGCAGGGAGCCTGCTTCTCCCTCTGCCTCTAGCCTGCCATTCTGTCTGCCTGTGCTTGCGCTCTGTATCTCTCTCTCTAACAAATAAATAAAAATCTTTAAAAAAAAAAAAAAAGATAAAGAGGATAAAGCATAATAACTCTAAATAAAAAGAAAGGGTGCCATCAGTGAAACAGGAGATTTCAGAAGTACCAGTGAGACAGGTAAAAGAGATATTAGCCAACTAACCAGAGATATAAAAACAAAAAGAAAAACCCACAGCTCAAGACACTTACAGAATAAGTGTGGGTCTTCCCTAGTGAGCCCTAAAAAGAAACTTCAAAGCCAGGAATTAGCACATCCCATCCCCTTGGCTACAATTAAAGAATGCAAATATATAGGGCAGTATATCTGAGTAATTCATTAAAGAACTGCACTCAGAAATAGCTGACTAGATATCCTGACTGTCCCTTCACCCAAACTAATGTACAGACACACACACACACACACACACACACACACAGAGCACAACAGCTTTTATTTTCCTGCCAACCGTTCTTTACACAAAGAGGATTTCGATTACCTCCATTTTGACCTCAAACTTCCTAATTGATTAAGTTCTTTCCAGCTTATCTCTTCACTAAAAGACCCTACAGGCATAGCATCCCTATAAGGGGACCCAAATTACCCCCACTATCCCCTCAACCAAGAAGGACTGCCCTGAGCCACCAAGACCCCACCCATGATTGACCCCAAGACAATGATCAACTTGACCTTCACAACCCAGCTGCTTGTACCCACCAACTTTTGTCCTGTATTTTCCTTATATAAACCTAAAAGTTAAAAAAAAGGTGGTGGGGGGGGCGGACTGGGGGCGCTCAGTCGGTTGGATTAAGCAGCTGTCTTTGGCTCAGTTCATAATCTCAGGGTCCTGGGATGGAGCCAGGCACTGCATCAGGCTCCCAGCTCAGCAGAGAATCTGCTTCTCCCTCTCCCTCTGCCCCTCTCCTCATTTGTGCTCTTTCTCTCTTAAATAAATAAAATCTTTAAGAAAACCAAAAACAACAACAAAACCCTAGGAGTAGTATTTTTGGCATGTTGGAGGCAGTCTCTGAAATGTTAGTAGTCAGCTGTCTTCTTGGTGCTGGCCTCACTGAAATAAATTCCTTTCTTGTTTCACCACCACTCAGTTTTCTGCCTTTGGATGTCGTCAGTGGCTGGTGGTTGAAACTGGTCTGTTTGGGAGCCCCAGAGCCAGACACTCTAGCTTCCCAGTGCCAGGCTACATTTTTGACTGGAAAGGGCTCCTAAGTAAGAGTGCTGGGGCTTGGAAGAGCCGCTGTGATTGAGCTAACCTGAGGCTTCAAAACCAACAGAGAGGGTAGAAAAGAAAAGCAACTCCTCTCCAAAGCAAACCCAGAGCGGAACCCTCCCTTATTTGGTAGTTGCCATGTCAGGACTGAACCCTGAACACCTGTACATTCTCTGAACTGTAGCATACCCAAAGGTCCTCTTTTCTTTGAAATAGTCCACAGATGGTGGTCTGCCCAGGCCTAGTTGCTGGATTCTCCAGTTTCCCAACTCAATATCCTAGTGCCCCTCTACCATGGAGGCCTGCCCTAACATGCTCTCCCTACTGAACTCTGCTGCCTATCTATCCCCACTCCCCCATTCCAATGCGTGCCTGAAGCACGTGGAATTTGCACATCCTTTTGAACAGCTCTGTAGGGGCTAGGATACCTTTGCTGGGGGCTAGCTTTTGTAATTGATTTGGCTTCCATAGCCTTCCACTGTGCTTAGCCTTAACTCTCTCCACTTGGTGTGGCTGCTCCCAACAGGTCACAGATCTGGTTAATTCTATTATGATACCCTTTTATCCTTCCACCTCCCCTATTCCATCTCTCCTTCTCCTAGTCAGTTGCTACCTTCACAACTTCACTGCTTCTTGCTCAATTAAAGCCATCTGTTTCAACCTAAACAAACTTTACGCCAGAAAAATACAATAGGGATTAAAGTCAGTTGATGAATCCATTTCTAAATTACTGTGTTATGTTGCAAGGGCAACAGCTTAAGACTTACAAGAGCTAAAAGTCTAATGTGAAGAAGACAGACTTTCTTTTTACTGATTTCAGAAAACTATCATTAAGCTTACCCTAAGATTGTTGAAAGAAAAAAAAAAATAAGAAAGCAGGAAACATTATTTATAGTTCTTCCAGTGTAATAATAGGTCAAAAGAGCAGGAAGGAATTTAAGTACATGTTGATATCCTGACTTCCTGAAATCATGACCTTTTTCATAGACCAAAATAAAAGGGATAGTCTTGTGATAAACATTAGGATATTGATCACTTAAAAAAAAACTAATGGAAGGTTAATTTACATTTTTATTTCTAGGTGAACTGGCAGTTTAAAAAATATTTATCAGATTCAGGAGACTGATTTCACAAAAAGGCACTAATATAACAAGGCCTCACATCAAATCCCATGAGTCAGTGATTCTGTGGGACTCTGGCCTAAAACAATGATCCACAAATATATAGTTTCCCACTCATAATCAGTACCTTTTCCTTCTATTTAAGAGGTCATAAAGTTGTCCACAGTAGATTTCATAGAAGCTGATCCACACGAAGAGGGGCCTTCTCGGCTGAGACACTTCTAGTTGCCTGAAGATGTCTTTGGCAGCCAGGGCATAGAGTCCTGGGTTCTGATGAGTTCCTATCATGGTATAGGTCTTCCCAGCACCTGTCTGTCCATATGCGAAGCAAGTGGCATTGCCTCTAGGGGAAAAAGTCATTTGTATAACATATATACTAAGAAAAATACTATTATACACATAGATTTTTCATGACAAAACTCAGAAACAGAATCCTGTTTATAGCTGATAAAATTCAGCTATAAGCATACAATCCTTTAAGGAGAGGAGGGGTTTACCTTATAAAAACAACGGAAGAAGAAAAAATATTCTCAAAGCAGTACACGAGTTTTTTAATAGGAATTTTTTTAATGGAACTGGTTATACCATAAGATAAGGACCCCATGCCCTACAGAATTCTGGAGAAGATGATTTTTGCCTTAATCCTAAAAGGTAATCTTGATGAAAGAAGTAAAAGAGAATTAAAATAAATACAATAAACAATGGAAGACCATATGATGAACAGGGTGGTACTGACTACTCATAAAAATTAAGCAAGTTTATGGGATGCCTAGGTGGCTCAGTAGATTGAGCCTCTGCCTTTGGCTTGGGTCATGGTCTCAGGGTCCTGGGATCGAGTCTTGCATCGGGGCTGTTTGTTCAGCGGGGAGCCTGCTTCCCCCTCTCTCTCTGCCTGCCTCTCTGCCTACTCGTGATCTCTGTCAAATAAATAAATAAAAATCTTTAAAAAAATTAAGTAAGTTTAGACTGAGGTAAAAATCAGTGTAAGCAAAATATTTGAGGAAGGACTTACAAACGGGTTTTTCAAAGGACCTCAGTTTTCACTTTCATTAATAAATTAATGGTTACTTGATTTTCAAGATCACTTCTAGGCCTGACATCATGTGATTCTAAGTAAGAATCACTATTCTTGTGTGTGGGTGGGTACGTGCATGGGCATGAATGTGAAGAACAGCAGAATGGAATCTGAGGAACTGCAGAATGGTGGACAGAAGAGCTGGGAGACTAACCTGCCAATCACGTGTTTTCAGAGAAGCTACAGGCCAGGAGCTACAGGCCAAGATTATCTGAGTACCAGAGGCCCAACTATGAAGCACAGAGTAGAAAGTGACCATAATGTCAACTAGTAAGCAGCTATCGCAGACTCCAAAACAGGAATCACATGGGTTAATGATAAAAGTAGCTACTTGCGGGGCACCTGGGTGGCTCAGTGGGTTAAGGCCTCTGCCTTTGGCTCAGGTCATGATCTCAAGATCCTGGGATTGAGCCCCACACTGGGCTCTCCGCTCAGTGGGGAGCCTGCTTCTCCCTCTCCCTGCTTCTCTGCCTACTTGTGATCTCTGTCTGTGAAATAAATAAAATCTTAAAAAAAAAAACGTGGCTACTTGCACCAAGAAGAAAAGTCTATGTACAGACACAGAAGTGGGGGATACTGGAGGTGGGCAGAGAGATGAACATGAAGAAAGGAGCCTGAAGCCAGAAAGAAATCAAGGAATGAGTAAGAGGACAAGAGCAAAGGAACCATCGAAGTGTGAGAAGAAAGAGATAGTAGCTAACTATATCTGAGCTGCTTAAGCAGAGACCAGTTACTTATTGTCTTTTGAATCTAGGCTCCTGGCTGTGTAGGTGCTTGAACACAGGGGCAGAGGCACAATGAGTAAAAGGATTAAAGGAGGAAAACGTGAACATACTAAAGATGTAGCAGAATGAGACCAAAGAATAATATCAACCTTATCTTCTGAACTTTTTTTTTTTTTTTAAAGAGAGAGAAAGACAAAAGAAAATGCGAGTAGGGTAGGGGGAGAGGGAAAATGAGAATCCCAAAAAGGCTCCACACCCAGTGCAGAGCCCAACACGGGACTTGATCTCACAACTGAGATATCGTAACCTGAGCAGAAATCAAGAGTCAGAAGTTTAACCAACTGAGCCGACCCAGGTCCCCCATCTTCCGAACATTTTAGTGATGAGCTTTTTGAAAAACAACAAATATGGGTATGAAAAATCTCTTATTACCCTTTGTAGAATGGATGCATTTAACTTGTACCTCTTTTTTTAAAGATTTATCTATTTATTTGAGAGAGAGAAAGCGAGCACACAGGCATGTGTGCATAAGCAGGGTGGGGAGGGGGAGGCGGAAAGCAGAGGGGAAGGGAGAGGAAGAGAATCTCAAGCAGACTCCCATGGGGAGCTCAATCTCACCACCCTGAGACATGATCTGAGGCAAAATCAAGAGTCCAAAGCTCAAGTGACTGAACCACCCAGGTGCCCCTGCACATTTTATTTTACTTTATTTTTTAAAAGGTTTTATTTATTTATCTGACAGAGATCACAAGTAGGCAAAGAGGCAGGCAGAGAGAGAGGGTAGCAGGCTCCGCGCTAAGCAAAGAGCCTGATGCGGGGCTCGATCCCAGGACCCTGGGATCATGACCTGAGCCAAAGGCAGAGACTTTAACCCACTGAGCCACCCAGGCACCCCTACCTTTTATTCTTCAACTGGTACTGTTTTAACATTCAAATTCTAACTTTAGAAACTTGCTCTCTTAAAAAGTACTCCCTAGATTTGGCACAAAAGAAATTGAACCTGAAAGGTATTTCATTTTTTCAGCCTGCTCAGAATAAAAGAGAGTTTTAGTGATGTCTATAAAACAACAATAAAAAGGAAACAAAAAAATTAGTCAAATGGTTATCTGAATAGCCAATGAGCATATGAAAAGATTCTCAATATCATTAGGCATTTGGGAAATTAAAATTCAAACCACAATGCGATCAAGTTACATTCTCACTAGAGTGACTAAAATAAAGAAGACTGACAACACCAAATATGGTAAGGATGTAGAAATGCCACTCACAGGCTGCCCCTGCCTGCCACACTCTTGTCCATGCTCTCTCTCTCAAATAAATAAATAAATCTCAAAAAAAAAAAAGAAAAAAGAAAAAAAGAAAAGAAAAGAAAAGAAAGAAAGAAAGAAATGCAATTCACATAAATTGCTGTTGGGAATAGAAAATGGGTGTATGGAAAACTGTTTTACACTTTCTTTTTTTTTTTTTTTTAATTTATTTGACAGAGATCATAAGTAGGCAGAAAGGCAGGCAGAGAGAGACGGAGGAAGCAGGCTCCCTGCTGAGCAGAGAGCCTGATGCGGGGCTTGATCCCAGGACTCTGGGATCATGACCTGAGCCAAAGGCAGAAGCTTTAACCCCCTGAGCCATCCAGGTACCCCTGTTTTACACTTTCTTATAAACACACACCTATCCTATGACCCCAGAGATTCCCTTTCCAGGTTTCACTCAAGATAAATGAAAACATATCCAAGAAAAAGACTTGTACAAGAATGTTCATACAGCTTTATTCACAATAATCCCAACTGGAAATAACTCAAATGTCCATCAACAGGAAATTAGATAAGTTGTGGTATATTCATAGAAGGGAGTATTACTCAGCAATAAAAACTATGGATACATGCAACACGTACTAATATCAAAAAACATTATGATAAGCCAAGCATAAAAGAACCTATATAGGAATGATTCTATTTCTGTAACGTTCTAGAACAGGCAAAACTAATCTATAGTGATGGAAAGCAGGTCAGTGATTCTATAAAACCTGAGGGTGAAAGTAGAGGCTTACTAAAAGGGGACGTGAGAGAACTCTCTGGGATGATGGGAATGGTCTATTATCTTGTTCGAGGTATTGATTACTTGGATATATACAACTATCAAAACTCATCAAAACTGAATACTTCTTAAGATCTGTGCATCTAATTTTATGTGAAT
This sequence comes from Mustela nigripes, assembly GCF_022355385.1. NCBI lineage: Eukaryota > Metazoa > Chordata > Mammalia > Carnivora > Mustelidae > Mustela > Mustela nigripes. Next base: position 36,980,632 of record NC_081565.1, on the reverse strand, counting down.
TATACCTCAATATTTTTAAAGTTATAAAAATTATTTTTAAAAAGTCAAACTACTCTGGAATCAGTGATACTAGTAGGCTGTTTGGCATTTTCTATCTATATCTGCCTATATTTTGAATAAACAACAGAGGTCCCTATTACCTTTTTGGTCCCATTTTATGTTTATTGTGAATAATTATTTCAAAATTTTAAAAATACATGTATAAAAAAATAGATGATAGTCACTTACCTATCCCATGCCAATGAAAAAGGCAACTGAACTATCAGCAGAATACATGATTCCTATTATCAAAAGTTCAAACTAAACCACTTATACCTTTTTATTCTGAGGGCTTTGATGAAATTATATTGTTGACAACTTATATTTTTGCTGAAAATTTCTGAATGCTCAGTAAATCCTATAGAGATAATGCACTCCTTAGAAGAGTCTAAATTCATCAGATTAAAACACAAATTCATGTCTAATTCAAAAACTGAAAAACATAAATGATACTTGTAGAGAAATTTGTTATGGAAAATAGTATGAAGCAAGAGAAGCAAATAATGACTATCATACCCATTGAAAATATGCTGAATGAGTGGGTGAGTAGTCTTCATGTATACATCCCGATTGGTGCATGCTTCACCAAAGACTTCATCAAAATAAAAAACATGCTGAAAAAGAAATGTGATTTTTATCGAAAGAGACATTTTCTGGATTTTCTACACCACTATTCTAGTTAATGCATAATAAAGGTGCAAGTATGTTTTTTAACTAATTAAGTAACTAACTAGGACAAACAAGAGATAAATAAGCAATAACTGTCAAATGACAGGGCCGCCTTCTACTTGAGGATATCTGTAGACATGTTCTTACAATATAAAAACTAAAGCACACAATTTTTGTTTTGTAAACTGATAAATACGAGAGTGAGCCAATCCTCCTTAGGTCCAGGAGAAATGAATTCTGTAGGGATTATCCTCATAGCCCAGCTAGGGCCAGCATATTTGAAATTTGGGGGAATTCCAGAGGAAGACTTCCATTTCATAGGTTACATAGCTGAGCTTTTCTTTCCTTTTTAAGAGATTTTATTTATTTGACAGACAGAGAGAGCATGAGGTGGAGGGGGTAGAAGGTAGAGGAAGAAGCAGACTCCCCACTGAGCAGGGAGCCCAACATGGGGCTCAATCCCAGGAGCCTGGAGATCATGACCTGAGCCGAACACAAATGCTTACTAAACCAACTGAACCACCCATGCACCCCCATAGCTGAGCTTTTAATTCCATGAACATTTATTGCTCAGTTGGTAATGTGTATAAGTGCAGGAGGCACTTCAAAGGGCCCAAAGATACTTCTACCCCACCCCACCACCTAAAGATATGAATCCAGACAAGTATACAAATGATTCTAAGCTAGAAGAAAATTGAGCAATAAAGTACATGTGGAATTCAAGGGAAAAACATATTCCTTCTGATTGGAAAAGACATTATGAAAAAGACTGCACATAGAAAGAGCCGTAGAGGAAAATGAGGAATTTAAGAGTTAGAGATGGAGGCAGGGAAGATATTCCAGCCACAAGGAAAACGTGAGCAACAGTCAAATCAGGGAAGCACAAGGAACATTTAGGGAAGAGAAGATTGAGTGTGGTTGAAACATAGGATCTTGGTAGGTAGAAAGGTGAAACAGAAGGCTAGAATAATGAGTTAGGACTATGCTGCATGGGTATTGGGATACTAGCCTTAAGGATGGAATGTTCATATTTAATTTAGCAAATAGTGGGAAGACAATAAAAAAACTTTGCAAAGGAAAGGGATGATCTGAGCCATTTTACTGGAAGATTAATCTGGCTTCACAATGTGAATGGACTAAGAAAAGGGACACTGGTAATCCAGTGGTGAGTTAAGAAGGTCTAAATTCCATGATGACAATGAAAATATAGAGGAGATGGAGGCATGAAAAATTTGGCAACTGCCTGCATATGATTCAATGGGGAGAGAAAGTAGTCCAAGGTGATCCCCAAATGAAAAATCATGATAACCTGGAAAAAGATAGAAGACCCTATTAAACTGGGTCTGGAAGGCATTAATTCAGCAGACATAATCATTTGCATAACTTAGAGGCTACTGGCAGCCAACTATGTCTGAGTAAAAATCCTAATTTCAAGCCTGACTGTAGCATAAAAATGCAGTCCATATACAATGAACGAGACATGAGATCTTTTCTGCTACCTTTTGGGCCTGCTCTAAATACCCAGATAAGAGACAATCCAGCAAAGTGAATTTGGGCCAATTTATTGCATGGGTCATTCTACCCAGGTTTGATTCTATTTTGTGTACCATTACATTAGAAATTTGTTAGGTCACCTTAGCAGAAACTGGGGCCACAAAGTTTAATTTATGAGTTAGAAAATATCACCAAAAGCTAGAAAATAATCAAATGTGCAGCACAATAAACAGACTGTGAGCTTTTAGGGGTATGTAATATGTGATAGGATTTTAAGAATAAAATGTTTTTAACTGTTGAATCTGGGTTGTAGGTACATAGGGGTTCATTGTATTTTTGAATAAAGTTGAAAATGGCAATAATTAAAGGTAAAATATATTTTTAAATATATATTTTGGCATTTCTCAGGAAAATAAGAAAAAAATGAACACAAGTAAATGTGGGAATTCATTAAATTTTAAAAAATTTTCTTTTACTTCATTGAGTATATGGCTATTCTTTCTTTTTCTATGAGTACTTATGAATAACTTTACCTCTTGAGTAAAAACCTTAGAAAACGCTTACTGATTAAAGGCATTAGTGTCTTTCCTTCCAATAGATTTATGTACTGATTTTCCCAATGCTTCTGTAAATATCCTTAATAAAAGATATGTGAACATACAAGATTATAATTAACATATATTACATAAATATAATAAATGCTAGCACAAGATATCTATCTCAATATTATACACATATATATACACATTCCATAGTCCTTTGCATTGCATATATTTCATTTGATTGTACTTTATCAATTAGGTTGTGTTAATACACTTTATTAATTAGTATTAATACACTTTATTATTAGCCTTGTAATGATCAGAGTTTCACAATTTATTTTTTAAATAAGTTTTTTCAGATTATAAAAGTAACCTGTATTTATAGAATAGCTCTGGAAAGATAGACTTAGATCAGGTAATAGTGGTTGCCTTCAAGGAGGAAATACAATTAGCAGGACACTTCACTGCATATACTTTTTAAAAAAATTTTTTTAAAAAGATTTTATTTATTTATTTGACAGAGAGAGAGAGAGTACAAGCAGGAGGAATGGCAGACAGAGGGAGAGGGAGAAGCAGGTTCCTTGCTGAGGCTGAGCAGCGAGCCCAATATGGGCTCTGGGACCATGACCTGAGCCAAAGGCAGATACTTAACCTACTGAGCCACCCAGGCACCCCTCTGCATACCATTTTGTATGTTTTGATTTTAAATAGGTGAATCCATCTTACTCAAAAGTTTTAACTTTTTAAAAAAAATTTTATTTACTTATTTGACAGACAGAGATCACAAATAGGCAGAGAAGCAGGCAGAGAGAGAGAGAGAGAGAGAAGAGGAAGCAGGCTCTCCGCCGAGCAGAGAGCCTGATGTGGGGCTCGATCCCAGAACACTGGGATAATGACCTGAGCCGAAGGCAGAAGCTTTAACCTACTGAGCCACCCAGGTGCTCCAGTTTTTACTTTTTATATAAAAGTAACATGCTGATTACAGAAAAATTTAAAAACATGGAAAACAACAGAGAAGAAAATAAAATTATTTATAAATCTTACTACCCAGAGATAGCCACTATTGACTTTTTGATATATTTTAGAACTATCTTTTTTCTATATATATTTCTTTAAAAAAATTTTTAAATTTACAGATAATGTATTATTAGCCCCTCTCTATATATTTCTTTATTTAAGAAGCTGGAATGGGAGCCCCTGGGTGGCTCAGTTGTTAAGCGGCTGCCCTCAGCTCAGATCATGATTCCAGGGTCCTGGGATCGAATTGGGGTGACTGCTCAGTGGGAAGCGTGTTTCTTCCTCTCCCACTCCCCCTGTTTGTGTTCCTTCTCTCTGTGTTTCTCTGTCAAATAAATAAATAAAATCTTTAACAACAACAACAAAAAAAGCTGGAATAAAATATACACAAATTTGTTTCCTTGTCTTTTCACAAATTGACACAAAATTTAATGGTAAGTAGGAAAGCACACTGCATGTATATGATCATATACACACTAAGTAACAAAAGAAGATTTGAAAGGATAGAATATTTAATTAAATGGATATATAAAACTAGAGTTGTAATTCTTGAATAAGTTTAAAAATTAAAGCCCAAAGAATCTAGGACCAATATTTATTTTCTAGGTTTGCTATGAACCTCCTTTTTCTTTCTACTTAAGAAAAAGGGGTAAAAGTCCTCTCAGCACTTGTATTATGGCATTGATAGGTAAGGACTCTGAGAGCAAAGGTCCAAAGTTCAAACTGCAGAGAAAGTGCTATGAAAACTATGGGTGTTCAATATGTATTGACCAATGGGAATGACAAAGAAGTAAGGTTATTACGTTTTGGGATAATGGAAAAATACAAAAGATAAGACAATGCTTCCTTGAGGGAATTACTGTGACAGAAGCATCATTAAGGACTTCTTGGATAGATGGTGACTGGACAGGGCTATTACTATGGTTATAAGTAGACATGGAACTAGATAACATCATAACTAATTGGCATTTAGACCATCTTCAAAATAAATACCTCCCACCTAGACCTAATAGACTGTGCATTGATCAGCAGTCAATAAGACTGTTAAATTGATTGGGTTGTTTATACAGTGACCTAGTAATTTAGTGCTCACAGAAAGACTCAGTGGATTACTTTGAATGTTGCTGTGAAACCCAATTTTGATAACCAAGAAAAAGTTGAACAATGCATGTGTAAAAGAGGGGGAAAGTGCTAATAATTTGACTTCAATGTTAACATATTTATTCCAGGAGATTAAAATCTCAGCTAACTAAGGTGAAATGCTAGCACAACACATTACTCACCACTTTTTTTCTCTCTACCAGTCACTGGGTTTTGAGGCAAGAGAACAGAGAGAGAATAGTATGTATGAATATAATATGTTTAGGGAGGCAGATTCAGATTAAGACCTGAATTCCCAAATCTTAACATCTGGTGGGTAATCCTCTGTTTTAGATTATTTACAACTGCTTCATAATTATAAGAGTATCTAAATTAGGGGCACCTGGGTGGCTCAGTGGGTTAAAGCCTCTGCCTTCGGCTCAGGTCATGATCTCAGGGTCCTGGGATCGAGCCCCGCGTCGGGCTCTCTGCTCAGCAGGGAGCCTGCTTCCCCCACTCTCTCTTTCTGTCTGCCTCTCTGCCTACTTCTGATCTGTCAAATAAATGAATAAAATCTTTAAAAAAAAAAGAGTATCTAAATTATGGTAGCTTCCATCTATGGGCCTGCTTCTTCCATAGGATACTGAAAAGTTATTGCAAGGATATCTTTTTGCTTGAAATAAGTTCCTTTCAATACGAAACTCTTTCTCCTCGGAGATTTTGGATCTTTCTGCAGGTAATTAACATCTTCTTATGTGTCTAAGTTACTAGTGTTTTATTTAAATACTTATATGTTCGATGTAAAAGTGAAATCATATCCCTGAATTATACTTACGCACTATATCTACCCTATACAAAGTAGCCTGTTCAAGAGCTAAATTTCCACCAAGTTATATCTAAGCCCAAAGAAAGCTGAGAATCAAAATAAGCAGGTGAGTGGCAATCTGGAACTTTGTTGCTTGAAAACATATCCTCCATCATTAACTCCAGACATACACACAGAAGAAAAAGTTCACACTGTGAGAGACAGGCAAGAATTGAGACTGACTGTGGGATCACTTCATAATCATTCTGGGGCATACACTCAGTGATTTGTCCTACCTACCGCCAATTCACTACATTCTTTTTATCCTTTCAGTCCCCACTTTTGCCAAGAGGTATAATTTCACCCATGTAAAATGTATTAAGTGAATGTATGATGCAATTCTATTGTCTTAGAGTGCAGAAATTATGTTATTGTTTCCCCCACTGCACTGTATATTTTTTTTAAATGAAGGCCCAGGGTATTAATGATTTATATCAGGAATGAATGCCAACACCCAAAGCAGAAACTGGATTTTAGAACTTGTATGCTTTCATTTAAATAAAAGCAGAAAGTTGACACACTTGATAATATTAGTTCCAAACAAAAAGGAAAGCATTATACCTGCAGAATATATTGTGTAAGGTCAACTGCTTCTTTCTTCTCATGAACAAGTAGAGTTTCTTTGTCTTCTACGGTAATAATATTAATTTCTCCACGACGTACCTCCCTCATGCCCAGAGGGCGTTTTCGAACACAAACTCTGATTTTCTCCATCTCAGTCCAAGGATTCTCTTTCTCTGAGGTGTTCTGTCTAATACATATTTATAAATGGGCTTTAATTTTTAGTAATAGGATAAGGCTACTTAAGAGGTCAAAGTATCACCACATTTTATTATTTTATATATACATTACACTTAATATATATACACGTTACACATATTATTTATAAAACTTTCTCAGTATCAACACTTTAATATGTAACTTTATACATATTAGCTATATAGAGAATTCTTAACTAAATCTTCCTGATTACTTCTGTCTCTACCCCTAATCCGTCCATCCTTTGTCCTGCCAACAACAAAGGAAAAAAAAAAAACAAACCCAAACTTGCTCTAGCTCTAAGGTTTTTGTGTTTGGCTTCCAGATGTGGTCTTGCAAAAATTTCTAATGGTGGATATTTTTCTATATGTCCCCTCAGATCAGGCTGGTTAATCCTCAAAATCAGACACAGTATGTCGTGACCACCCCTCCTCTCAATCCAATTATTCCTACACATTTACTACTTTCTTTTTAAAAAAAGATTCCATTTATTTATTTATTAGAGAGAGAGAAAGCATGAGTAGGAAGGAGAGGGAAAAACAGACACCCCACTGAGCTGGGAGCCCGATGCGGGTCTCGATCCAGGTCCCTGGGATCATGACGCGAGCTGAAGGCAAACGTTTAAATAACTGAGCCACCCAGGCACCCCCATTTACTGTTTTCTTGACCATTCACTCTAATTTCTTTTTTTATCCTACCTGGGTTTACTAAATACCTTGAATTAGGTAGTAGGTTTCAATGTACTTCTCCTTTGTTCCTCCTAAGTATATTCTGCCCCTCCCTTTGTCTTGCTTTTTTACTTCCTTTTTGTCTACCTGATATGTTTGTTAGAACACAATCCTGTATTTCTTATTCCCAGGACAACTTTATGACTGGTGCTCCCTACCACTATCACCCTTCTACTCAGATGAATTTCTTCTCCGGCTCTGACTTCAGTGAACTTATCAAACTTTTTTTTTTTTTTTAAGATTTTATTTCTTTATTTGACAGAGAGAGAGATCACAAGTAGGCAGAGAGACAGGCAGAGAGAGAGGGGAAGCAGGCTCCCTGCTCAGCAGAGAGCCCAATGTGGTACTTGATCCCAGGACCCTGAGATCATGACAAGAGCCAAAGGCAGAGGCTTAACCCACTGAGCCACCCAGGCACCCTGAACTTATCAACCTTAACAGCTAGAATATTTAATGAAATATTCCTTGAGGTAGGGATACCAAATTCATCAGGTTTATTTACTGAACCTAAAGAGGATATATATGCATATCTCTAACTGGCCATTTACCTATATAGAAATTCCACTTAACCTGAGTAACATAGGATTCTTGAAAATAGTTTACCAGGAATAATGCCTTTGATCCATATACAAAGAATGTCTTAGGCAAGACAAATTATTCCCTTCCTTTAAGCTTTAGAATTTGATTAATAGCCCCTAAAAAGCCTTTGTAATAGATTTTACACAGGATATTTCACTATATAATTGCTTCATATCAATTTTAATCTTGAGCCCTCCAACTGGCCGGAAAATTACTTTTTGCCAGGATTTAAATTAGTAAAAAGGAGCAAACACAATTCTAATATAGTTCTATATATAGTACAAATAGTACTAATATAGACCATAAAGGACTACTTCAAGCTTTTAAAGCATGTTCTTTTTTTTAAGAGGGGCAGCGGGAGAAGGAGAGAGAGAAATCTTAAGCAGGCTCCATGCCCAGTGCCGAGCCCAACACAGGACTTAATCTTACAACCCTGATCAAAAGGCGGACACAACTGACTGAGCCACCAGGTGCCCCACCATGTTTTGTTTTGTTTTTTAACCAACATACAGTAGACTTTTAGAAATGTACCATTTTGAGATTAAGTGTGGCAAAATCCTGACAATCATTAAAAGTGGATGAGGGGCATATAGGGGATTCATTGTTTTATTATCCCTTCTTCTGCATCTGTTCAATTTTTTAAAATAAGATAAAATTTTAATGCATTCTTTTAAAGGGCCTGTGTCTAAATCTCTAGTTATTGGGGATTATTAGTAACCTAATCATATAAAGCTAATCAATGATGACAGAAAAAAGTTTTTTCAGAAGTGACTAGGGACTTGAGGATGGGTCATGTGGTCAAAAGGACTGTAGTTTTCCAGGTCAAGGGGCAAAAAAAGAATGAATGTTCTTCTGCTAAAAGGCTCTAGTTTTTTTGGTTGTTTGTTTTTAAGATTTTATTCATTTATTTATGAGAGAGGGGGAGAATGAACGAGTGGGGGTGGGCAGAGGGACAAGTAGACTCCCTGCTGAGTGAGGAGCCTGACATGGGGCTCAATCCTAGGACCCTGAGATCATGACCTGAGCCCAAGTCAGATGCTTAACTGACTGAGCCACTCCTAGAAGGCTATGGTATTAATGCCCTGTATTCCTTAGAAGAAATAAGCTGTATCTTTCTGACATGAAGAGGTAAGACAGGAGTTAGGCCTATTTAAGATCTCTAAATGTATTAGGCATTTATTAAAATTCTGAATTAGGGGTGCCTGGGTGGTTCAGTTGGTTGTGGATGTGCCACAGGCTCAGGTCATGATCTCAGGGTCCTGGGATCAAGCCCCAGGACACAGGACACACGACACACAGGCTCCCTGCTCAGCAGGGAGCCTGCTTCTCCCTCCCCTGCCACTCCCCCTGCTTTTGTTCTCTCATTCTCTATCAAATAAATGAATTAATTAAATTAAATCTTTTTTTTTTAAAGATTTTATTTATTTATTTGTCAGAGAGAGAGCGAGAGCGAGCACAGGCAGACAGAGTGGCAGGCAGAGTCAGAGGGAGAGGCAGGCTCCCTGCAGAGCAAGGAGCCCGATGTAGGACTCGATCCCAGGACGCTGGGATCATGACCTGAGCTGAAGGCAGCTTCTTAACCAACTGAGCCACTCAGGGGTCCCTAAATTAAATCTTTTAAAAAAATTCTGAGACCAGTAATTTAGTTTGACCTTACTTGATTTGAGGCATCCAAAGAGAATGCGCTTTGGACAAGATGACATCCTAACAGCAAGACTTAAGTTGGTGAGGGAGTTTCTCAGGGTTCTAAAATCCTGACAGCTACTTAGAAACATTTAGGTGAGAAGATAATATCAGGGTTATTGGGGGAAACGTCCTTTTTAAATCTCTATTTCCTTACTGTAATAAAGAGTGGGAAGAGAGATAAAATAATGACATAATGAGAAAGCTCAGTAAAATAGCTTTCACTCTGGGTTTGTCATCTATAAACCTCTTATAAGAGAACTTATCTCACCATATGGTTGTTTGTCTTCCCACTCACTCCCCCTAAGAGTCTAAGAGCCTCCACATATCCTAATTATCTTTACATCCAGAATCAGACCTAGAAGAGGTAGTACTTAAAATGTGCCAAATAAATGAGGAAGCAATATTTAAACTAAAATATTCACTCTGTACAAATAAATAGGACAAAGTGGTATATTTATAAATAATTCCAATTTAGATTTTTGTATTGTTCATTAAAAGACAAATATTCAAGAAAATATTTGTTCTTTTAGCAGAGCTAACCAATGGACAGCAACAATCCTGGCTTTGATAGTCATGGAAAAATCTAGTTCTCTAACGATAAAAAGAAAGGAGGACCTAAATGCTTTGGGCTCTGCAAAAGAAATAAAGTTTTCAGAAATACTATAAAATGCACTAAGTATTTCAAATTACTAAAAGTACTTTTGCCTGTAAAATTGGGTCTTTCATTTTTTGGGGGGAATAAAAGAACTGGTTGGTTTTGAAATCTTCTGAAACCTTAGCCAATATAGGGCCAGATATAAATATACACCTTGTTTTAAGGTATGAATAATAGCCTTAAAAAAAACTGTGGCTTAAGAATGTATTTTGTTGGGGCACCTGGGTGGCTCAGTGGGTTAAAACCTCTGCCTTCAACTCAGGTCATGATCCTTGGGTACTGGGATAGAGCCCTGCATCTGGCTCTCTGCTCAGCAGGGAACCTGCTTCCCTTCCTCTCTCTCTGCCTGCATCTCTGCCTACTTGTGATCTCTGTCTGTCAAATAAGTAAGTAAAATCTTTAAAAAAAAAAAATGTATTTTGTTTCAGGGCGCCTGGGTGGCTCAGTAGTTAAGCATCTGCCTTCAGCTAGGGTTGTGGTCCTGAAGTCCTGGGATCAAGCCCTGTGTCGGACTCCTTGCTCACCAGGAAGACTGCTTCTCCTGCTCCCACTCCCCCTGCTTGTGTTCCCTCTCTTGCTGTGTCTCCTGTGTCAAATAAATAAAATCTTTAAAAAAAATGTATTTTGTTTCTCTATAACTCACCATGTATAACTTTTAAAATAACCAAACAACAAATATATGCTATTTTTAAAAAAACATGTTTTCTATTATACCAGTGCTGGTATTAGGGATTATTCAATATTTCAGCTCTTAGGGACCTTATTTCAACATTTAACTTAAAGCACTGGTGAAAATAACTTATTGTCACCCTGACTCTCCAAGTCTAAACTATATCAAAAGTGTCTTACTCTTTTGCAATCACCAAAATCATATGTTCTTGCAGGGCTGGAACTGAAGAAAGCACTCAAAATCAGGACCGTATTTCAATGTGTGCAGGTAAGCTAATTGCATGAAAGACCTACTCAATTCAGCTACATGCTCTTTGTTTTTAACTAAGCTTTATGTCTCCTGGTTGGCTGAAGTGAATTTGATAGCCTTAAAAAAATCCTGTGGAACACACACACACACACACACACACACACATTTTTCCTATTGCAGAAGGCTAGTTACTATTTTACCTTCAAGGATGCATTAGATGTATCATGTTACACTATAATAAATAATAGAAATAGTTCTGCTAGTGGAATAATAGCAGATCCCGGCAAGTAGCAGCTGTTTGACATACATGAACAATATCATCTTTCTCCCATCTGGAAAGTCCCAATTCCTCACAAACCTTCCCCCATCAAGGTACTTCTATTTGTTGCAGAAACTGTTCACTCTAATTTTCTGTAAATAAGGAGTAGCTGCTCTCAGTCATGGAGCAAGGCAAGGCAAGTCTTGCCCTTGACTGATGCTACCCTCTCCCCCACACACCCCCCCAAAAAGATAAAAATAATTACCTGATACAAGAATGAGGGATTCCATAGTTATACCCTGAAACATGAGAGACTCTTTGAATAATGGGACCATCACAATCCCCCAGGAGTGGAGAATAGTGATTTGATGAAAAGAGTGAAGTGTTAGTTTCTGTTTGCACATAGGAACCAGCAGCTGCAGCACTCAGAATTCTTGTTTTTGTATGGTAGTGGGAATCATCTGGCAGCATGTGCTCCAGCACTTTTAGGTAACTAGACTTCTGTTCATTTGCAGAAAAATCTGATAAACTGTGCCTTTCAAACCCACTGTTGCTGGTAGTTCTGTCTTTGTTGTCAGCAGGGGAATCAAAATGCAGTTGTCTGCGAGGGCCAGATCTGGATTCCCGAGGCTTACTACACAAGCTGTCTGTCTGAAGAGGATGCTCGGGGCTATTGACTGCTTTATCTTCTTCCTGCATAATTTTAATGATTTTGATAAGTTGGAAGAGACGTTTGCGGTCATTCATGTCACGGACTCCCAATTTGGAGTAGTCCTTCATTGTAACCTTGGCTAATTCATCTATTTTTTGAAGGCCAAGGGCAGTAAAATGAGGATAATACTGTGCAAGTTCAGCTTCACAAAGACATTCATACAACCAGGACGTCATTTTTGTGAATGAGTTTCTATAAATTCTGAAAAGGAAAAAAAAAGCCATTTATTTGAAATATAGTATATATAATTAATCCTTTAAAAAATGAAAATCACAAAACAAACATGCAGAAAAATCCATTCTAGCATACCAAGTTTTCAATTATATTTTTCTTCTGAAATAATTAAACAGCATAGAGCATAAGCAAAGATGCTTATGATGCATTGGTAGTAACATGTAATTTGTTCATTTGCTTAATACAAATGGAATTTCAATTGCATATATATTCAGGTACATGCACATAGACACACAATGCAAGAGACTTACTTATTTCTAAGAAGTTCCTTCCAACCTTGCAATGTCTACTTAACACATGCCACCAACTACTGAAACCTTGTTCCCAACCACTGATTGTAGCAGGACTAATTTTAGATGTTCAAGTTAATGTCAAGGCATGTTGCACAACTGTTTCCTATGATTAATGAACAAAGGCTAAGCACTCTTTCAGAATGGAAAGCAGAATTAAATAGCAAACCACAGAACTGATATAACTCAGGAAATCACATTTGTATCTGCTGAGTGCTGATAATGAATAAAGAGGTAAAAACACCATTAATTCAGGATCTCAGGTTATTCTAAAAGGTAGGTGAAGGTGGATGGTTGTAGATGTTAACTTGTACAGAATATGAATAAAATAATTTACCTAGGATAAATAAATAAATAACCTAGGAAAGTAATACTGCAGTCAAGATTTTATATGGTTGCTGGAGCACTTGACTGGCTCAGTCAGAAAAGTATATGACTCTTGGGTGCCTGGGTGGCTCAGTGGGTTAAGCCGCTGTCTTTGGCTCAGGTCATGATCTCAGGGTCCTGGGATCGAGTCCCACGTCGGGCTCTCTGCTCAGCAGGGAGCCTCCTCCCTCTAGCTCTCTCTCTCTCTGCCTGCCTCTCCGTCTACTTGTGATCTCTGTCAAATAAATAAATAAAATCTTTAAAAAAAAAAAGAATATATGACTCTTGATCTCAGAGTCATGAGCTCGAGTCCAACACTGGGTGTAGAGACTACTGAAAAATAAATAAATAGGGACACCTGGGTGGCTCAGTTGTTTAAGCAGCTGCCTTCGGCTCAGGTCATGATCCCAGCGTCCTGGGATCGAGTCCCACATCGGGCTCCTTGCTAAGCAGGGAGCCTGCTTCTCCCTCTGCCTCTACCTGCCATTCTCTCTCTCTCTCTCTCTGATAAATAAATTTAAAAATTTTTTTAAAATAAATACTCTTAAAGAAAGAAAAAAAGATTTTAGAGGTGCTTGAGTGGCTCTATCAGTTAAGTGCCCAACTCTGGATTGTGGCTCAGCTCATGCTCCCGGAGCTATGAGCCCCACATTGGGCTCCACATTCAGTGGGGCATTTGCTTGAGATTCTCTCTCTCCCCCTCCTCCCCTTCCCCACTTGCATTCTCCTCTAAAACAAAATCTTTTTTTTTTTTTAAAGATTTTATTTATTTGACAGACAGAGATCACAAGCAGGCAGAGAGAGAGGAAGAAGCAGGCTCCCTGCTGAGCAGAGCCTGATGTGGGGCTCGATCCCAGGACTCTGGGATCATGGCCTGAGCCGAAGGCAGAGGCTTTAACCCACTGAGCCACCCAGGCATCCCTCTAAAACAAAATCTTGAAAAAAAAGATTTTATATGGTTGAATATTGAAATGCTTAAAAAAAATTTTAACACCAAGGTATTTAATAAAATACTAATAAATGATGTGTTAATAACACACAATCCTGGTACATTACTAAAATCAGGACCCTGAGGAATTCTCCACACCACTGTTAATTAAGTTCAAGTTCATGAAAATATTAAACACTAAATTTTCTTTCTAAAAACTGTTTTATAATTCAGTTTTCAAAATTCAGTTAATTAATTTTTGGTAACACTTTTCTGTTTTCCATTTTAATTTATACTTTGTCTTCTTTCTAGGTGAAACAGAGTTCAGGGCCAGATAATAAAGGTGATTAAAGTAACTTGTATAATTAACTTTGGAGGAAATGCTACTTAGGGCAAGGAAAAAGCCAAAGATGCTATACATCCTAAACTCATTCTGCCCTTTCCCATTCATGGAATATTTGGGGGAGTGGGGGAAAGCCACAAATTCTTTGCATGTCCTTTCACATTAAGAGGCAGTGTCTTTTTCCTCCCATTGCATCTAGGCTGATTTTGTGACTGTGACAGAATGTGATGGAGCCACATTGTGTGACTTCCATGCCTAGGCCTCAAGAACCCTTGCAGTTTCTGCTGTCATCTTGCAATTTGTTTGCTGCCATGTGAGGAAGCCCAGCCAACAGCCATCATCAAAGCCAGCCATGTGACAGAAGCCATCTTAGAATACTTAGCCCCAGTGGCACCACCAAATGTTTGCAGCCACATGAGTGACCCCCAGTGAGACCAGAATTACCTAGCTAGGCCTAGCCCAAATATGCGACTCAAGAACTGTGGGTAGGGCACCTGAGTGGCTCAGTTAGTTAAGCAATTGCCTTCAATCAGGTCATGATCCTGGAGTCCCAGGATCAAGTCCCGCTCGCAAGACTCCTCATCAGGCTCCCTACTCGCAGGGAGTCTGCTTCTCCCTCTGATTTTCCCCCTCTTGTGTTCTCTCTCTCTCTCTCATTCTCTCCCTCTCAAATAAATAAATAAAATCTTAAAAAAATAAAAAAAGAACTGTGGGTAAATAAACTAGTAATTGTTTTAAACCACTTAATTTTGGGGCAGTTTACTGTACAGCAGTAGATAACTGCAACACTGCTTCTATGCCTTTTTAAGTGTTGTATCTTTGCCTGAAATGTTCCGAACCCTGGATCCTAAAATGAATCAAGCCCATCCTTTCAAAATAGCTCCATAGCTCTCTGCCCCACCCTCCCATGAAGCCTTCTTTCATTTCTCATCCTCTACTATCATTGTACCACCAAGCACCCTATGTGGTAGCCAAATTAGGCCACTAATCCCTTTTACTACTGTCTCTTCTACCTGGAATATCTGTCTTTCCCAAGAAAAACCGTACTTATATTTTTCTTCTGTGAGGTATGCCCTAGGCAAAGGACTATTGGTATTTCCTTTGTACTTTAGTAATAATTACAGTACCAACTAATATTGTTGAGCGTTTATTATGCAGCAGGCACTGTTCAAAGTACTGTTTGTTAACCTTCAAACAATCCTATGAAGTAGATACACGTGTAATCTTCGGCAAATTACTTATTTAACATCTATGAAAGTCATTTTCCTAAATTGCTAAATGGGAAGGCATTAGTCCCCCCAGCACCTAGGATTAGGATTCAATGAGAAAATACTTGTAAAACTCTCAGCATAATATCTGATACATACTCAGTGCCCAGGAAGAGTTGGTAGTTATTACTACCATGATATCTTTCTTTTCTTTCTTTCTTTTTTTTTTTTTTAAAGATTTTATTTATTTATTTATTTGACAGGGAGAGAGTACAAGCAGGGGCAGTGACAGGCAGAGGGAGAAGCAGGCTCCCTCTGAGCAGGGACCCTGATGTGGGGCTCCCTCCCAGAACCTGAGATCATGACCTGAGCTGAAGGCAGACACTTAGCTACCCAGATGCCCCATACTGTGATTTATTTTTGTATTATTAATCTTCATCTAGCACAGAAGCTAGAACAGAATAAGCCTTTGATGTTTTGGTATGTTTTAAGTTACTTCTAAGCAGTTACATTTCCTATGTGATTCAGAGCAGTAACAGGTTAAATGCTATACATTCTTAATTTCTACAGGCTGTACAAAATCCTGTATTTTACACACCCATTCCCTTGGTGACATACCAAACTCTGATTACCATGACCTCTACTGCATTTCTTAATCAGTATCTGAAAGACTAATGTGTTCATCTTGCAATTATGTCCCATAATATCATGGGAGGGGACGATGCTGGAGATAGCAGAAATCTGGATATGCAGATTAAAGCAGCTGCTGGCAAACTTCCACATGAACCAGTAGTATGCTGCTTTTCTGAGTCCTATAGTTAGCTTACATTCTTTTTATTTTTTGTGTTTTCTTCTTTCAGTGCAAAAAGGTGTTTTTATTAAAGCACAGGGACAGGGCCCACGGGTAGAAAGAGCTGCTCTTCTATTTTAAAATTAGATATGCTTTTTTGGTACCACATTCCATTTTACAAAGTTCCCACCTCCTCCTTCTTCTGGGGTAAACATCAGAATCACCCTAGGAACTTAAAAAAATATAAAGACAGTGAGTTCCATTTCAGATGCACAGAAAAAACAAAAACAAAACCAAAACAAAACAAAACAAAAAAACCTTCCTAGGTATTGAGGGGGACAAACATAAGAACATTGAAAAAGTTCCCCAGGTGATTATTTTAGTTCACTGATCTCTATCAAAATTACAAATGCAAATGCACTGACCCTCAATTCCACTTCCAGGAACCTATCCTACAGATACTGTGTACAAGTACAAAATGACATAGGTAACAAAGTTATTCACTGCAGCACTTTATTTAATAACAAAGAATTAGTATATGGGGGTGTGTGGGTGACTCAGTCAGTTAAGCAGCTGCCTTCAGCTCAGGTCATTATCTCAGGATCCTGGGATCAAGCCCTACATCGGACTCCCTACTCAGAAGAGAGTCTGCTTCTCCCTCTGTGCTCTCTCTCTCTCAAATAGACTGGTTAAATAAATAACAATAACCCAGTAAATGGGATACTATGAAGCAATTACAAAGAATAAATAAACTCTCAATGTATTATTGAGGAAAAAGTAAACTCTCCAATATATTGAAAAGTGGCTCAGCGGGTTAAGCCGCTGCCTTTGGCTCAGGTCATGATCTCAGGGTCCTGGGATAGAGCCCCGCATTGGGCTCTCTGCTCAGCGGGGAGCCTGCTTCCTCCCCTCTCTCTGCCTGCCTCTCTGCCTACTTGTGATCTCTCTCTGTCAAATAAATAAATAAAATCTTAAAAAAAAAAAAAGAAAAGAAAAGTGACTAAAGCAAGGTATAGAACAGTTTGTTATGTTTGTAAGGGTTTGTATAAAGGTACCACTTATTAATGAAAGAGAAGTAACTATCTATGATAGATCTATATATTTGCTTTATCAGGCATAAAGTATCTCTGATAGGATGTACGAGAAAGTAATAGGGGGGAGGGGAACTAGTTGGTAGAGGGCAATGTGGGGAGGAGCTTATTATATACCAATAAATGCCAGCAGCTATTACCTTTCCTATTTCTTTTCCTTTTTTTTTTTTTTAAGGTTTTATTTATTCATTTAACAAAGAGGGAGAGTACAAGCAGGGAGCACAGCAGGCAGAGTGGGAGGGAGAAGCAAGCTCTCTGCTGAGCCAGAAGCTGGATGTGGGACTCAATCCCAGGACCCTGGGATCACGACCTGAGCCACCCAGGCATCCCACCTATTGCTGTTTCTATTTCACTGTTGTCTCCATCACCCAAAGCAGGACCTAGAACAGCTGTTTTTTAACTTTTGAAACTATGTGACTATATAATTTATTTAAAAAACATATTTCTACATCCACCTAACTTCCTCCCTCCAAGCCTTCTCAAATTGACCTGATACAGCTACTTGTTACTATTTTGGTGTTTTCCCCTCTAGCCTTTTATTTTTTTAATGCATTTTTTAATGTTGTATGTAACATTGTTCTTATAACCATATTGCAGTCTACTTTATTTAACATAGGCATTTTCTTTTTCTTTTTTAAAGATTTTATTTATTTGATAGACAGAGATCACAAGTATACAGAGAGGCAGGCAGAGAGAGAGGGAGAAGCAGGCTCCCTGCCGAGCAGAGAGCCTGATGCAGGGCTCCATCCCAGGACCCTGAGATCATGACCCGAGCCGAAGGCAGAGGCCTTAACCCACTGAGCCACCCAGGCGCCCCAACATAGGCATTTTCATATGTTGTTTGTTACAGCCATTAAAAACAGTTCACACAATTATAAATAATATTTGGTGAATAGATGAATTACCCCAGGAATATGTGATTTCTCTCACCAAACTTCTAGTGTTTCAACTGTAAAACTAATAGGGCACTTATTACAGAGTCATATGTATTTACTTGTTGCCAGCCTTGTTTGAGAGATGATGTAAGGTGGCTCTGCCTTATACTATAGTGTGAGTTCTTCAAGAGAAAAGTAGTATGATCCCTTTAGTCTAGCACTTGAGCTAGGAAAGTATGTAACAAGTATTTGCTGGAGGAACACAATCTGCTTAGACAGAGCAAAGAACAAAAGTTCTACCATTTCTACTTTTTAACCAAGGCAACTACGTGATTACGACACTGCATGAAGTTTGCTTATGTGGCTATGAAGCCATTTTCTCTGTTCCCTAACTCTCTACAAGTCTCATCACCCAAAGTAATGGGGACAACCTCAGGGTCCTTACAACCTATAAGAGCCTGATACCAACAGAATATCTTTACCAATGTCACCTTGAACACTTAATATAGTTCAATAAACATTTTATGTAACAAAGCTAATCATATTATTTCAGCACTTCGTGCACAGTTGTTCTACTTCGATGATCTGATTAAACTAAAACTTATGGTTACATTTTATGCCAAGAACTATGTATGTGTAAGTCCTTACATAAACTATTTTGTTCAATCTGGCTAAACCAGAATTCCATTTGATTTTTTATTTTTAAAGATTTTATTAATTTATTTGAGAGAGAGAGAGCGTGCGCATGAGCAAGCATGAACAGGGGATGAGGCAGAGGGAGAAGCAGACTCCCCGCTGAGCAGGGACACCATTGTGGGGCTTGGTCCCAGGACCCTGAGATCATGACCTGAGCCGAAGGCAGAGGCTTAACCCACTGTGCCACCCAGGTGCCCTATCTAGTCTTTATTTGAGAGAGAGAGATGACATGAGGACATGAGCAGGGGGAGGAGCAGAGGGAGAGAAAGCAACTGAGAATGGAACTCAAGGCTGGGTTCAATCTCACCACACAGAAATCATGACCTACTAAGCTGATATCAAAAGCCCAACGCTCAAATGACTGAGCCATGCAGGCACCCCTAAACAAATATTTTTAAAGTATCTTTTTACAAAAATATTTTTAACTCAGAATCTGAACAAGGTCCACACATTTGGTTGTTACCTCTCTCAAGTCTTTTACCTTATAGAGCAGTACCCCATCCTTCTTTTTTTTCTGTTCCTTGACTTGTTGCATAAACCAAGTATGCTCCAAGTATGAGACATACTAACACAAAAACAAAACAAAACACTGTTCATTTGAAATTCAATTTTAACTAGTTTCCTATTTTGTTTTGGCCTAATCTTGCAACCCTATATTAGAATCAAGTTCCATGGAGCGCCTGGGTGGCTCAGTGGGTTAAAGCCTCTGCCTTTGGCTTGGGTCCTGATCCCAGGGTCCTGGGATCGAGCCTTGAGTCAGGCTCTCTGCTCAGCGGGGAGCCTGCTTTCTCCACTCTCTCTCTCTCTCTCTGCCTACTTGTGATCTCTATCTGTCAAATAAATATATAAAATCTTCAGAATCAAGTTCCACATTTCTACATTTCAGGAACGAATACTTCACAGGTGTTACCATGTGCTTTAAGATACATCATCATCACATTAGAATATATGCAAATGTCTGCTAGAATCGCAGCATGATTCCTTCATTGTAAAGTTCTCTCACCAGCCAATTAATCCAATGGTTTCATCCAGTGATGACCACTACCTGCCTCAACTAGTTCCTGAAGGGTTGTAAAATGGTGATTTTCTCAATATATCATTACTGGTGGAATTTTCCCGTAAAGAAAATCTTTTTGTGGGGTGCCTGGGTGGCTCAGTCAGTTAAGTGTCTGCCTTCGGCTCAGGTCATGATCCTGGGGTCTGGGGATCGAGTCCCACATCAGGCTCCCCTGTCAGCAGAAAGCCTGCTTCTCCCTTTCCCTCTGCCTGGCACTTCCCCTGCTTCTGCTCTCTGTGTCTCTATCAAATAAATAAATAAAATCTTAAAAAAAAAAAAACAAAAAACGTTTTGTCAACAACTAGGGCTACCTGATTATCCAAGAAGAGTTTGTATATGAAGGGAGGAGTGGTATCTAATTCCTTTAGGATTTGGGTTTTGCCTTTTTGGAGGGAGTGGGTGCTTTTAAAAAATTAATGATTAACTCACAGTTTTTGTTTTTTAAATATATATTCTATGTGCTTCAATTACCTTACTCTTTGACAGCTTCATCTTGTATATTTCTTTACCAAAACCTAAAATTGGCTTTCCTCCAAGAAGAATGTCTCTTAGAAGAAGCTGCCACTGTCCCACATCCAGCTAAAGATTATGCATTCCCAGAAAGTCATTAAGCACAGAGAGCCTGAGCATTAGGGAAAGAAGATCAGGAATAGCTCTATACATCGACAACTAATCCAGAATGGTCACTATTTACTTCATATTTGAGTTACTGAATATTCTCTCTAGGTCAATTTTCAACTTCAGTGTCAACTTCAAACAATTAGTTTTGGCTTCTGCAAGTATTTATTAAGAAGGATTTTGAGTATGTTAAACCATTAGTAGAATACAGGATGAGAACTGGGGGAGAGGATATTGTTAAGTCATTTCCATTTTGTTTCTTGTGCTCCTCATATATTGGAGTTAAGAATTTACCACTGACAACTTTGTCACACTGTGATAAAATGATGTAAATACTTCTGCAACATAAAGGTGATAGGATACAATAACCACCAAGAAGCAAACTATCAAATGGTATTAGGACCAAAATTTTTAGTAAATTAAGTATTTCAAATATTTTAAGAAATTTGACCTCAATTGTCCTCTACCACTACTAGTTCATAACATTTTAGATTATGAGAAATGGATAAAGGAAGAGTTAGAGATCAAGGCTGATGACGTGATTTTGTTTAGTGTTTGAGCATTCCTACCACATTAATTACAGAACAAAGTCGGTAAATATATACATGTTTATACAAATACACAAATACATATCTGTGCTGCTTTCACCCTTCCTATACCCATGGTAAATAATCTCCAAATCTATTTCAATTTTTTTTCTTATTAAATCCTTATTAAAAGCTGGAATGTCCTTTTTTGGGTGTGTGTACACAATAGCGTACAATTATATGAATTTTGACAGTTGTATGTACCTGTGAAACCACCACCACAATTAGAATATAGAACATTTGCATTACTCTCAAAAGATTCCTCATGTCTCTTTGCATTCCATTCTTTTCTCTACCCCTGGCCAATCACTGATCTGCTTTCTGTCATTATATATTAGTTTGGATTTTCTAGAATTTTATATGAATGGGATTATACAATATAGTCTCTTTTGCATCCGGCTTCTTTCATTTAACAGGATGATTTTAGGATTTATCTGTGATACACATCACTCCCACATTTTACTTAGAAGGAGAAAAACTAGAACGAATCAGTGAGTGGCCCAAAGTAATATAGCTCTCAAGTAAGTTCTAAGATTGGAACCTAAGTTTTCTCATGGCTGGTCCCATGTTCTTTCCACTGTTCCACGGTGCCTACTTCACAAGTAGTGGCAAAGACAGCCACATTGCCATCCTCCTGCCAGGACAGACCTACTATCTACACTGCTCAGCAGACCAGCAGCCTCCTGCATTTGTGCTGCCCCAGGGAATGACTCACACCTGACACCACCAAGAAAATTCCCTGCAAATCAGTGAAATCCAAATGGGGCCAGATGGGCAGGGTTGTGTGTGTGTTTAAGATTTATTTTATTTAAAAGAGAAGACAGTGTATGCAAGCAGGGGCTGGGAGGAGACTGGGCAGAGGCAAAGGGAGAGAATCTCTAGTAAACTTCCTGCTGAGCAAGGAGCCTGACAGAAGGGCTCAATCCTACGACCCTGAGATCATGACCTGAGCCAAAATCAAGTGTTGGATGTTCAACCGACTGAGCTGCCAGGCATTCTGATGGGCACATTTTTATACATATGGCCCACTCACATTCAATGCCACAAGTATGCAGAGTTCTCCTTTGTGACACCAAGAATCTGCTGGGTCTCAGCTGTTGGGGTAACAATCAGAAATAGTCTTGGAAGAAAGCCAGTTGGCAGAAATTCAAACTTTCTTATCCTGGTGTTAGAGAAAATCAACTGGAAGGAATACATGCAACTTTATACACAATTAGGGAAGTTTACTCACATTCCAGGATGTGGATAAGATCCAACTATTTCACATGTTCTCTCAAACTCTCCATTCATCTACCTAAATTGCCTTTAACTGAACTTGGAATCAGATTAACTCTCGGTCATCAAGCTGTGTAAACTTGGGCAAAGTCAATTTCTCTGAGTTTCATTTTCCGCTCTCAAAGGATGCAATAAGATATTTATGTAAAACTAATTTGAAAACTGTAAAGTATTCCATAAGGATGGGGCTATGCTCTCTTATTCAGCACTGATCACTGAGCCTGGCATGTAGGAAGTGTTGGCTGCCTGACTAGATACAAATAGATGCCCTATATGAAGACTTTTAACATTGTTAAAAGATGGTCTCTATTTAATTTGGTGAAAAGTTGAATATATAACATAGAATGTATATATATGTATGTGTGTATATATATATCTTATATGTATATAAGATATAAAACAGAAGCAAAAGGTAAGGGATTCGAGATTAGATAAGTTTGTAAAATACACTGATTAATAGTAATAGTATATGTAGGCTTCTATTAACTTCAAACTATCAATGACAGTTGTACAAGTACTTTTCTTTCATTGGCATAGTTAACATTAATGTCTGATTACACATATAATGTGGAGATAGTAGATGGTGTTATATATTCAAAGGCTAACCCCTGATATAAATAGAAGTCATGTGTATGTGTGGTCTTATTTGATTTTTCTTTCTCTTTTTTTTTAAACTTTTTTTTTTTTAAGATTTTATTTTTATTTGTCAGAGAGAGAGAAGGAGAGAGAGCAAGCACAGGCAGACAGAATGGCAGGCAGAGACAGAGGGAGAAGCAGGCTCCCTGCCGAGCAAGGAGCCCGATGTGGGACTCGATCCCAGGACACTGGGATCATGACTTGAGCCGAAGGCAGCTGCTCAACCAACTGAGCCACCCAGGCATCCCTTGATTTTTCTTTTAATCAGTGTATATATAATAAACTAAACCCATTTTAGGAGTATAGTTCCATGAGTTTTTTTGGCTTTTTTAGATTTTATTTATTAATTTGACAGAGAGACATAGCAAGAGAGGGAACACACACAGGGGGAGTGGGAGATGGAGAAGCAGGCTTCCCATTGAGCAGGGAGCCCAATGTAGGGCTCAATCCCAAGATTCTGGGATCATGACCTGAGCCGAAGGCAGACGTTTAATGACTGAGCCACCCAGGTGCCCCTGACTGAGCTACCTATGAGTTTTGACAAGATACAATCAAGACAGTCCCATCAATCACTTTTAAAAGTTCCTAATTGACTCTTGGCAGTCCTCTGCTCTACCGTGGGCCCAAAGTAATTACTGACCTGCTTTCTGTAACTAAAGATGAGTTGTATTTTCTAGAATTTCACATTAAATAAAATCATATAGTGTCATTGTTATTTTAAATCCACATAACATATAGAAACAAGAGATTTTCAACTGTGTAATTTTTCTTTCTTAGGTCTTTGGAAACAAATTAAAATGATACCAGTTTTCATAACTTTCTTCACTGACCTAGATATAGGTAATCTAGGGAAGACATTTCTTAAATCAGTCTAATTTTTTAAAGCCAACCTGAGAAAACAAGGAGTTAGTGAAACAAATATATATATATACAGTGTCAATGACTTGGGAAAAATATTCCTTATAAAAATTGTTTGAGGGTGCCTGGGTGGCTCAGTGGGTTAAGCCGCTGCCTTCGGCTCGGGTCATGATCTCAGAGTCCTGGGATCGAGTCCCGCATCGGGCTCTCTGCTCAGCGGGGAGCCTGTTTCCCTCTCTCTCTCTCTGCCTGCCTCTCCATCTACTTGTGATTTCTGTCAAATAAATAAATAAAATCTTTAAAAAAAAATTGTTTGAAGTGATCCCATGGGTAAACTAGTAAACTAGACTATACACACACACACACAAAGAATATATATATATATATATATATATTTTTTTTTAAGATTTTATTTATTTGAGAGAGAGCACGAGAGACAGCATAAGCGGTGTAGTGGGGGGGGACAGGGGTGGAGAAAAAAGCAGACTCCCCGCTGAACAGGTTCTATCCTGGAACCCTGGGATCACAACCTGAGCCAAAGGCAGCCACTTAACTGACTAAGCCACCCAGGCACCCTGGATATATATTTTAAAATTTTTATTTTAGAGGGAGGGCCAAGATGGGGGATGGACAGAGGGGTAGGGTGAGAGAGAAACCCAAGCAGGCTCAACATCCAGCACAGAGCTCGCTGCAGGGCTCGATCTCCTGACATGTGAGATCATGACCTCACCTGAAATCAAGATCTCATGACCCCAGGTTCACAGCCTGAGCTGAGGGAGGCTGCTTAACTGACTGAGTCACCCAGGTGCCCCAGTAAATAGGATATTTTTGCTAAATGAGTTAATCTACATCAAGGGGGAGACAACTGAGTAACTAACATGAACCCAGCAACAGGTATTAGTATTTCAAAAAACTTGAAGAAAATAAAGTGGAAATAAAAGGATGAAAATAGCTTTTTATTTTTAAAGAATCCATTGTTACCCTCCCAATTCTATAAGCAGACTATTCAGTATGTCTAATAAAAGTTCCTGATTGCTAGAAAAAAGTAGAAAATCTAAATCTAAGGTCTATATATTCCTTGCTAATCAGAAAAACTGAGGGCAAATGGCCCAAGTTCAAAAGGACCCAAGTTATTCTTAGTTTCTCAAATTCATGTGACATCACATATACTTGAATTATCAAAGAAGAAATAGGAAAAAGGGGTCAATAAATCCCTCCAGGACATCATTAAATTCTAACAACTTTATTGAGATATAATTAATATACCATAAAACTCACCCATTTAAAGTATACAATAGTTCTAGTATTTTCAGAGTTGTGCAACCATCACCACAATCCAATTTTATAACATTTTTATCACTCCAAAAGAAACCTCTACCATTAAATTTTAGATATTACATTAACATCTAAAAGGGAAAAGCTCTTCCCCGGAAGCGTTCACTTCTATAATTATCAAAACCAAAATTAACCATGGAAGAAACTGAGAAAATGTACTAAAATTTTCTATAGAAATTTGAGTTGCGGAGGTGCCTGGCTGGCTCAGTAGAGCATGCAACTCTCAATCTCAGGGTCTTAAGTTAAAGCCCAAGTTGGGCATGAAGTCTACTTTTTTTAAAAGAAATTCACATGCTGAACACTTATTTAGATTTTTTAGGCAGAGAAATGAAAATCTCAAGAGCTTTACTTGAATAAATTAGAGAGGTATAATAAACCTGTTCTAAGTGGGTGTGATGGCTATAGTTTTTAAAAAATAATTCAAGGGGCACCTGGGTGGCTCAGTGGGTTAAAGCCTCTGCCTTCAGCTCAGGTCATGATCCCAGGGTCCTGGGATTGAGCCCCACATAGGAAAGTAAGGAACTACATAGGAAGGTCAGCAGGCATTAGGACATATTGTACTCTAATTATTTTTATAGGAGTATGGAAATAAAAGGATGAAAATAGCTTTTTATTTTTAAAGTAGCCTCCACGCCCAGCATGGAGCCCAACATGGG
The DNA here is from genome assembly GCF_022355385.1 of Mustela nigripes. NCBI lineage: Eukaryota > Metazoa > Chordata > Mammalia > Carnivora > Mustelidae > Mustela > Mustela nigripes. The sequence goes on along the minus strand of NC_081565.1, from coordinate 36,954,786 downwards.
ATTTGAACTCAGGACCCTGAGATCACGACCTGAGCTGAGATCAAGAGTTAGGCGTCCATGGAGCGCTTGCATGGCTCAATCGTTGGGTGTCTGCCTTCGGCGTGATCCCAGGGTCCTGGGATCAAGCCCCACATTGGAATCCCTGCTTGGTGGGAAGCCTGCTTCTCCCTCTCCTACTCCCCCTGTTTGTGTTCCCTCTCTTGCTGTGTCTCTCTCTGTCAAATAAAATCTTTAAAAAAAAAAAAAAGAGTTAGATGTCCAACTGACTAAGCTACCCCAGTGCCCCAACTAAAATAGCTGGATTGCTAAGAAATATTTCTTCACCTGAGTTCCCCTAAATTGTGACAATGACCACTTTTAAAAATATAAAACAACTTTACTGAGATCTAATTCACAAAGCATACAATATACCCACTTAAAGTGAATTCAGTGGCTTTTAATGTGTATTCACATCATAAACTTTCAACCCATTCAGCTGTAGGACACACCAACAATGATCACTTTTTAGGGGATTGTTAACAAAGTCATTAGGGTCCACTGTACCATTAGAAATGTATATAATACAAACCCAACATTCCCAATCAATTTTCATTAAAATGCCAGGTTAGGCATAAGGTACCTAATAATAACATAAGCAATTCAGTATTATCATTGGAAGATTAAAAGGTGAATGATACAGCATACTTTTCCCCCAACAAGGGAGTTAGTTATTTCGAACTCTAGGGATTATTCTATCTATAGACCAGTGATCTCAACAGAAGACAAGTGATACTAAACAACTGCTCAAAACAACAGCTGCAAAGGAATGAGAATATATGACACTTAATGGAATTCTTAGGGCTAGATGTGGACTTTGCGATACCAATCATGTGAGTTATACCCAAAAGCAGTTTTTGAGAGATTATTTTTTCAGTAGAAAAAGAAAAGTTTCAAGTTTATGATTAAGTAGCTAATAGTTTGCAATTACTGCAATTTCTTTCCAAAGTCCCACTATGAGCTTATTAAGTTTCTAAGTTTGGTAAAAAGCATGGAAGCAATCACCTAAAAATAAACTTAACAAAACCAAACTCAGTTATCTGAAAACAGTACAAGTATTACTCTAACTACAGAGGTTTAATTTTTTAAGAATTTCCAGGAATAGGTGGTAACCAATGTTGGATTTAAATTCTGTGCTTTAATTTTAAAATCCTGGTCTAATCCAATTATAAATTGTCAGATTTTTGCAGATTTTTGCTATTTTGCAGTTATAAAATAGTTTCAACAAAATATATCTTCATGTGTTTCACTGGAAGAATAACTATTATAATCAGTTTTTTTTTAAAGATTTATTTTTAGGGGTATTTGGGTCACTCACTCAGTTAAACAGCTGACTCGTTATCTGCTCTGGTCATGGTCTTGGAGCTCTGTGTGTGGCTCCACACTCAGCAGGAAATCTGAGGATTCTCTCTCCCCCTGCCTTCGCCCCTCTCCTGAGCTCAGGCATGTGCATGTGCTCTTTCTAATGAATAAATAGATCTTAGGGGAGAGAAAGATTTTATTTTTAAGTAATCTCTACACTGAATATAGGGCTCAAATTTATAATCCCAAGATGGAGAGTCACATGCTCCACTGTTTTTATAAATTACTAAATTACTAAAATGACATAGATTCTTTTAGTTAAAATTACATCCTTTTGGGAACTGTGGCCACAATTGGTACCAGGAATTATTTCTAAAGGATGATGCTGAAGTTTCAATATCCACAAATCAATCAATGTGATACACTACATAAATACAAGAAAGGACAAGAACCATATGATGGAGACAAAGCAATGGACAAAGTACAGCATCCTTTCTTGATTAAAACTCTTCACAGTGTTGAGATAGAGGGTACATAACTCAGTATCATAAAAACCGTCTATGAAAAATCCACAGTGAGTATCATTCTCAGAGGGGAAAAACTGAGAGCTTTTCCCCTAAGGTCAGGAACACGGCAGGGATGTCCACTATTGCCACTGCTATTCAGGATAGTACTGGAAGTCCTAGCCTCAGCAGACAACAAAAAGAAATAAAAGGCATCTGAATCAGCAAAGAAGTCAAATCCTCACTCTTTCCAAATGACATGATACTTTATGTGGAAAACCCAAAAGACTCCACCCCAAAATTGCTAGAACTCACACAAGAATTCATAAAGTGGCAGGATATAACATCAATGCACAGAAATCAGGTGAATCTCTATACTCCAACAATGAGACAAAAGAAAGAAAAATTAAGGAGTCGATCCCATTTACAATTGCAACCAAAACCATAAGATACCTAGGAATAAATATAACCAACGAGGCAAAGGATATGACTCAGAAAACTATAGAATACTCACAAAAGAAATTGAGGAAGACACAAAGAAATGGAAAAACATTCCACGCTCATGGTTTGGAAGAATAAATATTGTTAAAATGTCTATGCTACCCAGAATAATCTATACATTCAATGCAATCTCTATCAAAGTATCATCAACTATTTCCACAGAACTGAACAAATAATCCTAAAATGTGTATGGAACCAGAAAAGACCCTGATCTGAATAGCCAAGGGAATGTTGAAAAAGAAAACCAAAGCTGGTGGCATCACAATTCTGGACTTCAAGCTCTATTACAAAGCTGTAATCCTCAAGACAGTATGGTACTGGCACAAAAAACAGACACATAGATCAATGGAAAAGAATAGAGAACCCAGAAATGGACCCTTAACTCTATGGCCAACTAATCTTCAACAAAACAGGAAAGAATGTCCAATAGAAAAAAGACAGTCTCTTCAAAAAATGGTGTTGGGAAAATTGGACAGCCACATGCAGAAGAATGAAACTGGACCATTTCCTCACACCACACACAAAAATAGACTTAAAATGGATGAAAGACCTAAATATGAGACAGGAAGCCATCAAAATCCTTGAGGAGAACATAGGCAGCAACCTCATCGGCCTTGGCTGAAGCAACTTCTTGCTAGACATGTCCCCAAAGGCAAGGGAAACAAAGGCAAAAATGAATTATTGGGACTTCATCAAAACAAAAAGCTTTTACACAGCAAAGGAAACAGTCAACAAAACTAAAAGACAACCAACAGAATGGGAGAAGATATTGGCAACTGACATATCAGACAAACGGCTAGAATCGAACTATACAGAACTTATCAAACTCAACACCAAAGAACAAATAATCCAATCAGGAAATGGGCAGAAGACATGAACAGACATTTCTACAAAGAAGACATCCAAATGGCCAACAGACACATGAAAAAGTGCTCAATATCACTTAGCATCAGGGAAATACAAATCAAAACCACAATGAGATAAAACCTCACACCAGTCAGAACGGCTAAAACTAACCACTCAGGAAATGAGAGACGTTGCACTGTTGGTGGGAATGCAAGCTGGTGCAGCCACTCTGGAAAACAGTAGGGAGGTTCCTCAGAAAGTTGAAAATAAAGCTACCCTACAACCCAGCAATTGCACTTCTGGGTATTTACCCAAAAGATACAAATGTAGTGATCCAAAGGGGCACCTGCACCCCAATGTTTATAGCAGCAATGTCCACAATAGCCAAACTATGGAAAGAGCCCAGATGTCCACTGACAGATGAATGTTTAAAAAAAATGTGATATATATATATACATATATATGTATATATATACTAGAATATTACACCGCAATCAAAAAATGAAATCTTGTCATTTGCAACCAGGTGGATGGAACTAGAGAATATTATGCTAAGTGAAATAAGTCAATCAGAAAAGGAAAATTATCATATAATCTCACTGATAGGCAGAATTTAAGAAACAAGGCAGAGGATCATAGGGGAAGAGAGGAAAAAGATCAAACAAGATGAAACCAGAGAGGGAGACCAACTGTAAGAGACTCAATCTTGGGGCGCCTGGGTAGCTCAGTGGGTTAAAGCCTCTGCCTTCGGCTCGGGTCATGATCCCAGGA
>NC_081565.1:36867128-36950727 GCF_022355385.1 Mustela nigripes | reverse complement strand
AATCTTGGGGCGCCTGGGTAGCTCAGTGGGTTAAAGCCTCTGCCTTCGGCTCGGGTCATGATCCCAGGGTCCTGGGATCGAGCCCCGCATCGGGCTCTCTCCTCGGCAGGGGGCCTGCTTCGTCCTCTCTCTCTGCCTGCCTCTCTGCCTACTTGTGATCTGTCTCTCAAATAAATAAATAAAATCTTTAAAAAAAAAAAAAAAAGAGACTCAATCTTAGGAAACAAACTGAGGGTTGGTGGAGGGGAGAGGGGTGGGGGATGGGAGGTGGTTGGGTGAGGGACACTGGGGAGGGTATGTGTTGTGGTGAGCGCTGGGTGTTGTATAAGACTGATGAATCACAGACCTGTACTCCTGAAACAAATAACATGAAAAAAAAAATCATGTAGAGTCCAACTAAAATTTTTCTTAGTCTTAGGGTTGTGAGTTTAAGCCCCAACGTGGATGTAGAATACTTAAAAATAAATTTTTAAAAATTAAGAAAAAATGATGCTGAAGAAGCAAGGAAAAATTCAAAGAATAATTCCATTCACCGGGATCTAAATTATTAAAATATGTAATTAATTGTGCTACCTAATTAATCTTCCAAGAGTTGTGATACAAGGCAATTATCACCTCCCTCTTTTAAAATAATGAAACCAGGGCATAGATAATCAAAAACAGCTATATGAGGGGTGCCTGGCTGGCTCAGTTAGTTAAGCATCTGCCTTGGGCTCAGGTCATGATCTCAGGGTACTGGGATGGATCCCAGAGTCTGGCTCCCTGCTCAGCAGGGAGTCTGCTTCTCCCTCTGCTCATACCCCCCTACTACTTGTGTTCTCTCTCTCTCTCAAATAAATAAAATCCTAAAAAAACAAAAACAAAAACCAACTATATGAATTTGGTATGTTGGCTATGCAATCCTATGCCAATCAAATCTCAACACAAGCAGGTAACTAACTTAAAAGTCTGCTCCTCAGAGTGTCTGGGTTGCATAGTCAGTTAAATGGCTGCCTCCTGCTCAGGACATGATCCCAGAGAGCTGGGATGGAGCCTTGGTGTTGAGCTCTTGGCTCAGCGGGGAGCCTGCTTCTCCCTATCCCTCTGCTTATAGGTGTGCGCTCTCTCTGTTAAACAAATAAATACTTAAAAAAAAAAAAAAAAGACTGTTCCTCACTGCTGGTGAAACCTCACCTAGAGTCTTTCTGGCCCTAATATTGTACAATATTATTAGTTGGATGCTCCTAGAATTCCAGTGTAACTTTAGTTCATATCACAATAAAATCGACAATCTTATAGGTGTATTGCAGCAAAAAAACACGCTGGGATCATTATCAAAATGCTTCCATGATTAAGAATCTAAACTGCTCATCAGTAACCAAACTCATGACCTCTCCACAAAACTGCCCCTCCACCTTTTCTCCTTGATAGTGGCATGGGTGTGGGTAAATGACAATTATCATCCACCAGTGACTCAGCGCTAAAGTGAGAAGCATCCTAGATTACTTTCCTCTGCTTTAATCCCAAAATTAAGCAACAGGTTCAGTCTATTTAAAAACAAATACTAGTTAAATGTCCTCTCTCCATCCACGTTCCAACCACCACAGCTTTGGTGGTTCAGTCCCAGTACCTTTAACCTACATAACTACATGTCTCTTTAAACTGCTCTGCCTGCCTCCAGTTTTGCCCTCTCCAAACCAACTTCTACATTACGGTCGACCAGTGTTTAGAAAGAACAGTTATGACCATGACCCTTCTCTATCTAAAACCCTTCATTGTCATTCTGTCACCTTTCTAAAGGGCGAAGTTCAAGCTCCTTAGCACACCCACAAAGTTTCCTATGGTCCAGCCCCTCCTCTTTCCAGTTTAGTCAACTTCTTAGACTGTTTTCTCTGTGGATTTATTCATGTCGCGCTTTTAAATGGTCTCCTCCCATCTCATCAAACCTCATTTTACCTGTCTACTTCTTACCCAATGATTAAAGCATAAATGAGGTCTTTTCTGATCTCCTTGTATGTGGCTGGAAGTCCTTTATATGTCCATATCATACCTTTTGCATGTCTCTATCACTGCAGTTACATTCTGAAATAATTATCTATGAGGATGTCTATTTCCTCCACTAGAATATGTGATTTCCTTCTGGTAAAGGAATGTGTCTTAAAAAAAGATTTTTTAAAAAAGATTTTATTTATTTATTTGACAGACAGAGATCACAATTAGGCAGAGAGGCAGGCAGAGAGAGAGAGGAAGGGAAGCAGGCTCCCTGCTGAGCAGAGAGCCCAACGGCTCGATCCCAGGACCCTGGGATCATGACCTGAGCCAAGGGCAGAGGCTTTAACCCACTGAGCCTCCCAGGTGCCCCTTATTCACCTTTTTTTATCCCATTTCTAAAACAGTGTCTGGAAATAAGTAACATTCAATAATTATTTAATGAGTAAGTGAATAAATATCCCTACACTCTTTTTAAAACTATACAAAAGTATTTAATACCATTTATAGCTATAGGTGGTAGAAACTTTTGTATCAGGTTAATCTGATTGCTCAGGAAAATTCTATCAGAGTCGGTGCCCCGACTCACTGCTCCTCTGGCAATAAAATAAAACAAGATTGTATTTCTCAAATGAATTGCTATGGTCACAGCTCCAATAAGAACCTTCCATCCAGTCACTCAAGAAATCATTTTTGAGGGATGCCTGGGTGGTTCAGTTGGTTAAGCATCTGCCTTATGGTGGAAGACTGAGTTTCCCAATACAAATGGTACCTATTATTAGTTTATGCCTATTGAAGAGTCTTCTTGTTTAACAGGATATGAACATCAAAATCCTTAAGACAATAACTAGGGAAGTATGAGGTATGAGAAAAACTCTATTATTCATTTAACAAAAAATTCGTTGAGGATTTACTCTGCACAAATTATGAACAGGTTTAAAAAAAAATCATGAACAGGTTTGCTAATCCAAAAGAAAGTGGATTAATTGATTAGTTAATTTGTAAGGAACTGAGAAGAGATCAACATCTTACTTTACAAACAATGAAATGGCAGCCCAAAGAAACTGCTGTTTCTCCTAAACCGGAAGATGAGAGGATCATACCCTAGTTTGCCCCACAGACACTGTATTAAGACATATAACAGCTAAAGACTTAAATTAATAACATAAACCAAAAGCTTTTAATGAAATGCTATGTAGGCAGTACATTGATGTACTATGCTAAGAAAAATGTAATATTTATATAAAGCCCTGATATAGTGCTTTGCACAAGGTAAATGCTCAATAAGTGGCAGCTATCAGTTTCAGCTGTACAGTCCTTGGAAGGTTGAACATGTGACGTTCACCTGACATCAATAACCAATTGCTTGAAGAAATGAACATTTTCCCAAAGAACACATATAGATGGCCAACAGACACATGAAAAGATCCTTAACATCAGTAATATCAGGGAAATGCAAAGCAAAACCACAAAAATATATCACCTTACATCTGTTAAAATGGTTAAATTAAAAAAACACAAGAAACAGCAAGTGTTGGTAAAGGGATAAAAAGGAGTCTGGTGCACTGTTGGGAGGAATGCAAACTGGTGCATACGAGTATGAATACAAAAACACTAATTTGAAAATAGGGGCACCTGGGTGGCACAGTCCGTTAAGCAACAGACTCTTGATTTTTGCTCAGGTCATGATCTCAGGGTTGTGAGATTGAACCTCACTTGGGCTCCGCACTGGGTGTGGAGCCTGCCTAAGATTTTCTTTCTCAGAAGGCCTGGGTGGTGTCAGCCTTCGGCTCAGGTCATGATGCAGGGTCCTTGCTCAGTGGGAAGCCTGCTTCTCCCTCTGCCTCCTGCTCCCCCCGTGCATGCTCTCGCTCGTGCACATGCGTCCTCTCTGACAAATACAATCTTTTTTTTTTTTTTAAGGCTCCCTGCTGAGCAGAGAGCCCGATGCGGGTCTTGATCCCAGGACCCTGAGAGCATGACCTGAGCTGAAGACAGAGGCTCAACCCTCTGAGCCACCCAGTGCCCCTAACAAATACAATCTTTGTGGGGAGGGGAGTTTCTTTCTCCCTCCCTCACTGCCCCTCCCCCTCTCCTCTTTGCACATGCACTCTCTCAAAAGAAAAAAAGTATATATGCATCCCTGTTTATTGCAGCATTATTTATTGCAGCATTACTTACAACAGCCAAGCAGCCCAAGTATTCATTCACAGATGAACATGTAAAGAAGATGGAAGAGATATACAATGGAATATTATGAAGCCATAAAAAAATGAAATCTTGGGACGCCCGGGTGGCTCAGTTGGTTAGACGACTGCCTTCGGCTCAGGTCACGATCCTGGAGTCCCGGGATCGAGTCCCACATCGGGCTCCCGGCTCCACCAGGAGTCTGCTTCTCTCTCTGACCTTCTCCTCGCTCATGATCTCTCTCACTGTTTCTCTCTCAAATAAATTAAAAAAAAAAATGAAATCTTGCCATTTTGCAACAGCATGAATGGATCTAGAGGGTAAAAAGCTAAGTGAAATAAGTCAGATGGGGGCGCCTGGGTGGCTCAGTCGATAGATTTGCCTTTGGCTCAGGTCGTGATCCCAGGGTCCTGGGATAGAGCCTCTAGTTGGGCTCCCTGCTTGACGGGAAGCCTGCTTCTCCCTCTCCCACTCCCCCTGCTTGGGTTCCCTCTCTCACTATGTCTGTCAAATAAATAAATAAAATCTTTAAAAAAAAGAAAGAAAGAAAGAAGTCAGAGAAAGACAAATACTGTGTCACTTCACCCATATGTGGAACTTAAGAAACAAAAGGACAAAGAAAAGAGACAAACCAAAAAACTGACTCTTAAATACAGAAAATAAACTGATCGTTACCAGAGGGGAGGTGGGTGGATGGAATGGGTGAACAGGTGAAGAGGATTAAGAGAACACTTATGAGCACTGAGTAATGTAGAGAATTGTTCAACCAGCATATTGTACATCTGAAACTAATGATACTGCATATTAACTATACTGGAATTTTCAAAAATAACCAGTTGCTTGACTAAGTTGATAGAGCCACAGGAATTCTAATCTAATTCAACACTTTGTGCTGGAAAAAGTGATGTCTAAAAGGGCTAAATGACTTGCAAAGCCAGCCACAGTAAGTGAATAGAGACAGAGCCAAAGATAAACCCTGAATCCCCAATCCAATTTCTATTACATGTCACAGATCTGCAGTTTAGCTATATGGTTGTGGTCAAACTTTGATAAGAAGATAATAATAACATAGCTGCTATACCTGACTTTTCCAATCCTTTTGTTAAAAACATCACTGAGCTACGAATTTCACATGAGAATCATCAACAATCCAGACTGGCCATATACAGTCTCATGAGTTGACAAAACGACAGCCTTGGCGATGCACTTCTGTCACCGACAGCTGACCAACGGATAGCTACCAGAGCAGCTGCTACATGCACCTGAAGCACAGAGACTACAAGGAGAACACAAAGGAGAAAATGCTTCAAAACGTTTCACAGCACTCTTAAAATGTGACAATAGCTGTGGGTCACTAAGAAACTCCTGGCATTCAGCAAAAACAGAATGGTTTGTTTTAAGCAAAGATTCATTAAGGAGTTTAATAAAAGCACTGGGATATGAACACTAAAAGCCACAATGCCAGAAGAGTTGTAGCAGGCATTCCAAAAAGATTTTCCTTTTCACAAACAGTGGAAAGGCTCACGGCGGACTTTCTGGCCCTACCGAATATGAGATTAGGGTACCCTCCCTCTATTCCCATAAAAACAATAACAACAACAACAACAACAACAACAACAATAAACCCTCTAAATGGGAGGAAAAACAGGGCGGTGCACAGAGAGGAATCCAATCTATTTCTGGTGAATTAAATTCAACTCAACAAAAATTTCCTGAAAACTCTGTGTGTAAGACACTGGGAATGAAAGACGTCGCTCTGCCTCAAAGACCTCTAAATGATAAGGGAGGAAACAAGGAGAACGGGGCTCACGGAAGTACACAAATAAGCCAAGGCCGAAGAGAAGTGCCCTAAGAAAGGTTCCACTCAGGGCCATCGGTTCAAAGGCATGATTTCGAGACTCAGAAAGGCTCCGTGGGAGAAGGAGCACTCGAGAGAATCACTGAAGAAAAGGCAGAGATAAGGAGATGAAGGGTAGGAAAGCAGCGAGCATTCGAACAACCAGGCGAGGTCAACTCCCGGTTTCCTTGCAACCGGCGCCTCCTCTCGCGCTCGGCAGGCGTCCAGAGTGCCCTCTCCCGCGGGGCCGAGGCCTACCCCACTCTTCCCCGGTTCTCCCCACCATTTCTCACCTCAATGGCTTCCCAGGTCCCCCTCGGTCAACCCTGTCTGAAGACAGAAGACAATGCCGACAGGAGAGCCCCAAGTTGGCGGGCGTGCTGTCAACTCACCAGCTTTTGAGGCGCCGGCCGGGCTGCATCCCCATGGTAACGCCACCAAGCGCGGGTTCGAACGCCCGCGCCGGTGCCCGCGCGCCGGCAGCCCCGCCTCATCCACCAATGGGCACCGGGGAAACCAGTTGACGTATGAGTCCTTCTTCTCCAGAAGACCAATCAGGGATCCGAGGAGGCAGTGGGCGTAAACTCTCAAACTGCGTCTTTCAACCAATCGAACCTCTGAGTGAGGATCTCGCGAGTTCTAAGTGAAAGTATGGCATCTTTGAGGCGGGTGGAGGGGCCTTCTGCCCTATCCTGTTGGTCGCTCTAAGCGCTACCGAACCTTCGGGATTGGTCGTCGTACTTCCCCTTTTCCGTTCAAGGCCTGCCTCCTGCGGCCCTAGGCTTTGGGTGAGTAGTCTTAGAGAGGGCCCCCAGGGTGCTCCTCTCCGCGGAGGAACTGAGAGTTGGAGCGGTGGGAATCTGCAACTGAATAATTTCCCGTCGCTGCACCGTCAAGGGTGGACGCATCAGGCTGTCACTGAGGCGTGGGCTGGCCAGGCCCCGGCCGCTCGCAGGACCTTAGTTTTCCTCTGTGTCCAGGGAAAGGGGGAGGGTTATGTGGCTCTGAGCTTGCTGGCCCCTTGCTGATGGTGATGGGGTGGGACATCGGAATTCCAGAATTCCGAGGTTAGCGACCGGCGGCCTCAGTTTCACTTTGTTGTTACCCTTTATACCCGGTCTACTTTCCAGAAGAGAATTTGTATTTTTTTTTAAGATTTTATTTATTTGACAGACAGCTCACAAGTAGAGAGGAGGAAGCAGGCTCCCTGCTGAGCAGAGAGCCTCCATGCGGGGCTCGATCCCAGGATCCTCGGATCATGACCTGAGTCGAAGGCAGAGAGGCTTTAACCCACTGAGCCACCAGGGCACCCCGAGATTTTGTATGTTCTAATGGCTTCATCTGTTGAACTGATGATATCATGGCAATTATAGCAGTAGTTAAAAAAAAAAAAAATCACACGAGAGCCCCACCACCTAAAACAAAACTTACTTTTCCTTTGCTATGGCCTGGTTTGGCACCTATGTATTTGTTATTGTATCTCTGAAAGAAAGGAGAGAGGGAGAGATAGAAAATAAACTGAATGCAATCAAATAGCCAAATGTAAAACGCTAATACAGCGTCGAGGTTAAGAGCAATAATGTTGGAAGTTAGGCAGAGCTGCTTTCCTTTTTCCTCTTCTGCAAAATCGTGGTAAAAGGTTGTTGTGAAAATTAAGTGAAATAAGGAAAGTAAAGCACGTGGCACAATGCCTCAAAAAATGGTACCTATTACCTTCATAATAGAAACAAATATAGTAGCTCACAAGGCCAGTAGACTTAACTGCAAGTACCCAATTTAGCTTAGAACTTGTCAGAGAAATAATAAAGGCAAACCATTTTTCAAAAGAGTGGAATTTCTTCCTAGTACTTATATTGAAAGAAATGTATCTTGTAGTATTTTATGCATAAGGAATATAATGGTGTGGTGAGCAGTTTTGCTGGAAATATGAAAAACCATTTCTTGATTCAACTATCAATAGAAGGTAAGAGCGTGCCAGAAGCTTCCTGATGACCTTTGATGATAACAGGGGTGAAAGTGACTCATATATGCTCTGTACTTCTGATATGTCAGATCCTATGTATGTGTTTTTAATTTTAAACTCTACAACAATCGGGGCGCCTGGGTGGCTCAGTGGGTTAAGCCTCTGCCTTCGGCTCAGGTCATGATCTCAGAGTCCTGGGATCGAGCCCCACATCGGGCTCTCTGCTCAGCAGGGTGCCTGCTTCCCCCTCTCTCTCTGCCTGCCTCTCTGCCTACTTGTGATCTCTCTCTGTCAAATAAATTAAAAAATCTTAAAAAAAAAAGAAAAGAAAAGAAACTCTACAACAATCATGTAAAGTAGAAGTTACCCTCATTTTACAGATTGGGAAAATGAGCCTTAGAGAAGTATTTTGCTTAAAGTAATATAACTGTTGAATTAGGGAGCTGGGTCTTTCTCACTGCAAAGCTAGCCCTGTTTTTCCATGTTTTTACTCTCTGAAGGAGGATAAAATCCTTTGAATACCAGATGCACAGGCAGACTACCCAAGTGGAGGGAGGTGACTTGCAGATGTTTCTACGGTGGGAGCAAAACCTTTCTCCAGTGGTTAATTTTCACCTTTGGAAATGAAGAGATAGAATGAGATGATCCCTGAGCATCATTCCATCCTTTCATTCACCTTGTGGGTAGTCAACAGCATTTCAAATTCATCTTTTCCCAAACAAATCATTAGCTTACTTTCTACTCCCTGTTCCACCAACTTCTCTAGTCACCCAAACCAAACAACCCCCCCCCCTCTCTCTCTTTCTCCCTCCTCCTCCCCCGCCCCTCTTCCTTGGACAATGAAACATTAGATACTGTTGGTTTTCTCTTTGAGATATCTCTCAAATTCATCCCTTCCTCTCCTTTCTCCGGGTCTCTGCCTTAATTTAACTCTGTATTATTTGTCATCTGGACTGTTGTCAATAAGCTTGTTAGTTGGTCTTCCTGACTGCAATCTTCTAATCTATTCTCCACCTTCCTTGCTGTCCCAATGTATTTTTTTTTTAAGATTTTATTTTTATTATTTATTTGACAGAGAGAGACACACACACTGAAAGAGGGAACAGGAGCAGAGGGAGTGGGAGAGGGAGAAGCAGACCTCCCACCAAGCAGGGAGCCCAATGTGGGGATCGATGTGGAGCTTGATCCCAGGACCCCAGGATCATGACCTGAGCTGAAGGCAGATGCTTAACGACTGAGCCACCCAGGCACCCTGCCAGAATGTCTTTGTAAAATGTCAGTCTGACCATATTGCCAGCCCTGCCTAAAACCAGTCAAAAGCTACTCCTCATTGCCAAAGAATATAAACTAAACTGTTATCATTGGAATGTCATTTTGTTCTTAAAGGTCTTTGCCCACACTCCTCCCTTTGCTTGGAATGCCCCTTGCCTGCACCGTTACTCTGCCTGGTAAATTCCTAGCCATCCATCAGAATCCTTATGGGGTGCCCCTTTGACCCAAAGATAGTCACTTTTTTTTTTGCTTCCTTTCCATCTTACACATACCTCGAGGGAGCTCAAAATAAACTGGCAACTTGTCTAAGTCCCTTCCACTTTCATGAGGCTGTGAACCCCTTAGAAAGTGGGGCTTTATAATGGCTTCATATCCACTCTTCAATCCTGTCACACTGCTTGTCAAGTGGGACACACTCAACAGATGTTAGATGAGTAAGTAAATCCCTTCAGGCTCTAATATTAGAATTCCCCATGTTTGCTTTCTAGAATTGTACAGCAGATGGCACTAATAGGCCACTTAACAGATCCCCTTTATGAGGAATGATTTCTGTTCCAACCTTGTCTGACTTTGGCCTCATCCTAGAAGCCAATATTTATGCCATTACAGGTGAAATCTCCTGTTTCTGCCCTCAGCCAAATAGTAAAGATAGCAAGATGACTCAGCAGGTTGGTTTCTATGAGAAAAGAGAGTGGCAGATGTCCAGGAAAAGGTCCAATTGAGAGGGCATTTTCTTTGTTTCAATTTATTCATAGTAGTTGGGAGCTTTTTCCTTTTTCTTTTTGTCGTTGTTTTTATAAGAAGGAGCTTTATTCACAAATGGGCGCCTCATTTCTGTTCAATCCTTTGCAAGGGAGGGAGTTGGAGAATCAGAAAAGACCATTATGATGTGGGAAGAGAGGGCAAACCGAGCAGTCAGAGCCGCTTATTTGTAGGCCGGCAGAGTTGGCCTTCCTCCTCACGGTGGAGTGGCCTCGGCAACTTTCCTGGATACCAGCACGCTAAATTAGTTGCTTGTGTGCTTGTCCAAGGCTGGCATTTAAAGGTATTCCCATCACTTGGTTCTTTGGAACCCCCAGGCTACCTGATACGGGTTTTGAACATATGATAGAGGTTCCTTCTTCCCAGAGAAAAAGCAGAGGACGCATAGAAACTCTTATCAGATAGGCAAAGTTTCGGGGCCTCAGGCTATACTTTACCTCTCCAGGGTCAACTCTGGGCATCAGGACCTTCATCTACACACCCTCCCTTCTTCCTCCGCCCCAACTAAAACTGGTCCTGTAGAAAGGATTCCAGCCAGGTACCTTAAAAATCCTCAATGCAAATATAGATCAAAGACTGGGAATTTCAGAACTGGAAATAATTTTATAAATTATTTGTGTGTCCTCTCTCCGGACCATTTGTGCCCTAAGGCCTGCTTTTTCATCTTAAGCAGAACTGAGGAAGGGGGAAAAATACACACTTTGGAGTTAGGCTTACTTGGGTTCAAATCTTGCCATTCACAGGCTGGCTATGCGCTTGGGCTACTATTTTAACCTTTTTGAGTCCTAGTTTCCTCCTCCAAAACTGGAGACGATCCTGCTTATGATGAAGATTTGTCTTAAGCATTTAAAATACACAGGTGAAGAACCTGGCACAGTGTAGCTGGCCCAGTGGGGACGCTTCATTGATAACATGGTGGCATGAAACCATTTCTGCAAAAGGGATTTTAGATTATAAGGAACACGCTGAGAGGATTTGGGGAGGTCTTTCTGTATCTAAAGGTATATTTGTGAGGGCTTTGGGGGCTGAGCTATGCTTGCAGTTGCACACTGATTAATTTGATGAAAACACTGGAACACAACATATCAGTACAGCCATTTATCTGTGAATTATTTTTTGGCACCTAGGTTCTGAATTTCCTAAGCTGTAAGGGAAATGTATATTTAGAGAAAGGCAAGAGCACTTTTCCTTAGCTTCTGGAACCTTCTGATGACATTGAGGAGTTTTTTTGTTCAGGGTTTTTTTTTTTAAACCACCTAAGGCACTTTGCCACTTTTCTGAAGTGTGAATTGCCTGCTGTCAGCCTGGAGTTCTCATCTCTGCAATCCTGGCTGCAAGCACATTTGCATATTGGATGCTGTGTTCTTTAACCCCCTGAGGTTTGAATCCACTTGGAGCATGCGTGATGTGTGTCTGTGTGTGTGTATGTGTGTGTGTTTCTCTATAAGCTGGCTCCTTTCAAACCCCAGGACAGTTTCATTCTTGGTCTCCAGAAAAACAGAAAACCTACAACAATAGCTCCATTGACTTTTATGTAAATGGCACTCTTCAGGAAAACACTGGGCTGTTTCCCAAAATCCCAGAACATACCCTGAGCATTTGTTTGAGTGGGATGTGGGGAGAGTGTTCTGTTGAGTCCATGAACATCTGTTGCAAGCTGCTGTGCTGGGTCCCAAGGAGACAGAGTGCGGAGTCTGGCTCTTCCCTGCCAAAGGTACAGACTGAGACTTACCAGACTAGGTATTATGTTTGTGCTGGCTTTGTACTGTGTCCACTTGGCTAAGCTGGAACTGTGTTTCCCAGGATTCCCTTCCTATATGGTTCCAAGTTAGGGTCAACCTCAGGAAAATTGTGTGCAAGATTTGGAAAGCTGAAGTGAAGTAGCAGCCAGCACACCGTGAAGGACAGAACAGGATACCAAGCATGTGCAGTGCCTCCCTTTGGATGCTGTTGTGCTGGTTCACCTTATTGGTGCCAGGTAAAGCACCCAGGCCTGCAGCTCCCCAACTCCTGCTGAATCTCCTCCTGCAGATAATCTGGGCCAGATGAACATTTAGCTGTATGGCAAAAGGCTCCAGCTCCTTGAAGTTACCCACGTTAATGAGCTAGGAGATGGTGAAAGGAAGTCACAGGTTTTGATTTGTCCTCAGGAGTTCTACTTGTCCTCATAGGATCTGGTTTGTCTTCACAAGTTTGTTTCCTTGCCTTCCTCCACTTCGCATCCAGACTCCCTTCCCCCTTGCTGGCCTTGCTGAAATAAAGAGACTTCAGCCTCAACACCAGATGCAGAGGTGACAGAGTTGCATGGATTTCTCCATCAACTTCCATAATTGCACAAGATCTAATCCCTACACTAACTCTTTAATTTTCTCATAGTGTTCTACTTCTCCGATCAAACCCTGCAGAAGTTTATTCAAGCCATGTTAAAGGCCCAGAAGATGGAATTATTAGAAGCCAGAAAGCTTCACAAAAGAGCTTTCTTCTGTGCTGCTTTTGAAAGCATGAGTAGGAAGTAATGTGTATGGGGGAAGGGGAGAGATTCTAAAGAACAGCTGGCTCAAGCCAAAGGGTAGATAAGAGTTTTGCCTTTCTAGAACGGCTATCCTCTCCATGGGTCCTCAGCATAGATAGAAAGTGGACATCTAATCCTAGCTCTTGATTCTAGCTCTTCTGGTTCCATTGAGATGAACTACTGGTTCGTCTGGTTCTTAGATGTGGTTATCCCTATGCATTGGTATCTACTGAGATACATTCTTGCTAGATATGTCCTTGTCACTATCCTAAGGTTCTCCCCCCATGGGAAAATATTGGCCTGTTCCCCTCTTTCTAGTGGTTCCACATGGCCACCCCTCAGGCCTGTTTTTCTTGGCCCCCCATCCAGGTACTTTTGTTTTCCCATGGTGTATGGGTGATGGCAATGGTGTACAGCTCTGGGGCTTCCTGTCCCAGGCAGGGCACTGCCCTCTAGTCTTAGATCCCTAAGCTTATCTAGGAATCCAGCATTCATTCCATGAGACTCTACACAAAGCAGGAACAAGGTGCCCTTCATCTGGAACTTGCTAATACTTAATGAGCATTTTGATAGGAGGGCAGGGGATCAGGTGCCTGTTTTTACCTGAACCAGAACCAGTAATTTGAAATCTTTGTCTGCCAGTTCTGTGGTGACAGGGTGTTGCTTTCTGGTTTCCAGAATGGGAAAAGTTCTTGGCATAAATAGGGAGACCAGGAAACTAGAATATAATGTTTAAAAAAGCCTGCTGCTAGGGCATCTGGGTGGCTCAGTCAATTAAGTGTCTGCTTTCCACTTAGGTCATGATCTCAGGATCCTAGGATTGGGCCCCATGTGTGGCTCCCTGCTCAGTGGGGAGTCTGCTTCCTCTCCCCTCCCCTCCCCGCTCATGCTTGAGCGCGCTTACTCTCTCTCTCTTTCTCTCTCAAATAAATAAATAAATAGATTTTTAAAAAGGCCTGTTACCAATTTACATGTGAATTTTTAAACAGGATTGTGTTATACATTTTATGCTGAACCAGATTTTTTTCACTTGTCTGAAAGTATATCTGAAAATCTTTTAAGAGCAGCACATTTGGCTCTACCTTATTTTTTTAAAAGATTTCATTTATTTGAGAGAGAGACAGTGAGAGAGCAGGAGGGAGGAACAGAGAGAGAGAAGTAGGCTCCGGGCTGAGCAGGGATTTCCCAGACGTGGGGTTCTATCCCCAGACCCTGGACCATGAACTGAGCAGAAGGCAAACACTCAACCAACAGAGCCACCCAGGCTCATCTTGATTGAGTAACAGCAAGGGAGCCATGGAGACAATCACCTCCAGCTCCAGCGTGCATCAGCTCTGCTATCTGTCCACCAGTGCCTTCTTTGGCCTTGGAATCGTACAGATGAGGCCCAACTGATTTGAATCTTTTCCTGCCTGGCCCATTGTCCTAGGCTTTTGCTACATTTGAGACACCTTATTTTCTTTCAGTCCTGCCATCCCACCTCGGGGCCTTTGCCCATATACTGTCCCCTCCACCCATATACTGTCCCCTCCACCCTGAACACACTTTCTCCCTCCTTCCCATTGCCAACTTATCTTTTACTACTCCTTACTTCTCTGCTCAAACATCTCTTATTCCAGGAAGCCTTCCTTGATCCCTCAGACAAGGTCAGGTTACCAATCGCACATTTTTCCTTTGTAGCACATTTCTTATTGGCGATTATTTTTTAATCTGCTTAATTACTTTTAAAATCTGCCTCTTCCAGGGCACCTGGGTGGTGCAGTTGGTTAAGTGTCCAACTCTTGGTTTCAGCTTAGGTCATGATCTCAGGGTTGTGGGATCAAGCCCCAGGATGGGATCTGAGCTCAGCATGGAATCTGCTTAAGATGCTTTACCCCTTCCTACCCCCTGCCAGCTCATGTGCATGTGCTTTCTCTTTCTCTCTCTCTCTCAAATAAATAAATCTTAAAAAAAAAAAAATCTGCCTCTCTCATTAGAATATAAACTGCTTAAGAGCAAAGGCCTAGCACAGTACTTATTACATAGTCAGTACTCAATAAATATTTGTTGACTGAACCAATGACATTTTCTTTAGCAAGGCTTACATAAGAGATCTTCCATATTCTCTGTTACCTTGATGACATGCCCCCTTCAGATGGTGCATTGTTTTTTCACTGCTGCAGATATTCCTGCTCTTCTCCCTTTCTGTCTTTTGTTGGTAGTGGTGTTCTTTTCTGAAATGGAAAGAAAAGTAACTGAAATGGAAGGAAGTAACCACTTCTCCCTGGATGGGAAAGAGTCACCTGGGTGGCTCAGTCAGTTAAGCATCTGCCTTCAGCTCAGGTCATGATCTCAGTGTCCTGGGATCGAGTCCCATATCGGGCTCCCTGCTCACAGGGAGCTTGCTTCTCCCTCTCCCTCTGCTCGTGCTTTCTCGCTCTCTCTCTCTCAAATAAATAAAATCTTTAAAAAAAAAAAAAAAAGGGACCTAAAATGAAAAAGACTAAAAATTTTCAGTCTTTACTGAATTGCTGATTGTAAAATTAATATTCTCTGTGAACTTCCAAACGATACAGAGGTATAGGGACTAGCAAATGAAAGTCTTGCCATAATCTTATCCTCCAGAAAATACTATCAATAATGTGTATCCTTCCAGACATTTTCCTATGCCTATTGAAACCTACTGGGTGCTTTTTAGATGCCAGGCACTGTTTGAAAGCTTTACAAAACTTAACATGTGATCCTCACCGCAACCCTTTGAGGTAGAACTGTTACTATCCTGTCTCACAGCAGAGGAAACAGGCTTAGGAGCTAATCACACAGTGAGTAAGTGGCAAAGTCAGAACTTAACCCTAGGTTGCAGAGTCACACTCTTGACCACTATGCTAGTGTGCTTCTCACTGGTGGGAAAGAGACTTACTACTGTGTGTGCCTTTTTGTACTTTGCATTTTGTACCATGTGAATGTATAACATTCTAAAACATGGATAAAAGACTAAAAATAAATAACAAAATGTTTTTAGTACACAATATACAACATCAATAACAAAAATGTTTTTAGTACACCAAGCTCCCTTTCCTAAGTGATCCCTCAGGCCATCAGAAACCCCATCGTTGGAGTCTCTGTCCCTCAGACTCAGGCTGGAGGCTGAGGGAAATGGGATCATGGGTTTGAGGATGATGTTCTTCATCTCACCCATTCCCAGCATTTCTCCAGATTCAGTGGGTTTGCCTCTGAGGATCTCTGGTCTCCTAAGACACACTTGCCAGCCCTGAGCGGTAGAGGGCAGGGTCCTACCATCACTTACAAATCAGTCCCTGATTTCTAGTTTCCCCACACTGGTCCTTGGAATGCTGCCTTTTTCTGTAGTTGATGAGGTCTCCATTAGCTGATCTGTGCTACTCCCCAGCACCAGAGGCTGCCTCCAGGATGGATCCTCCTGGCTTGTTTTGTTTTTAAAGATTTTATTTATATGACTGAGAGAGATCACAAGTAGGCAGAGAGGCAGGCAGAGAGAGAGGGGGAAGCAGGCTCCCTGCTAGGTGGGGAGCCTGATATGGGGCTCGATCCCAGGGCCCTGAGATCACGACCCAAGTCAAAGGCAGAGGCTCAACCCACTGAGCCACCCAGGTGCCCCGATCCTCCTGTTTTGTGTAACTTCCTAATGTTTCCCATCTTCTTCATTAAGTCCTCAGATAGACCATGGCCCTGAGAGCATGTGGCTTGATCATCTTCCGAAGATGCCTCATTCCCACGGTGGACAAACCTGCAATTGAGTTTCTACTACTGCAGGCATCAGACGGCATTCATCACTGGACTCCTCCCAAAGGTGCAAGGCAGAAGGGTTGGCTCTCGAGAAAGTGCCAAGCATTGCTTGGAAAGCTACCCTATCAGGCCCCCCATAAAGCTTACATCCCAGTGACTGTGCAGTAGGAGGGGGTAGGGTGGGCAGGAGCTTTTGATCCTTTCTGACATACAGAAAGGACCTGACATGCCAGGTCGGAGCTGTAAATACAACTCTGAATCCCAGGGCAGAAGCAGCTTGTGTGTGTGTGTGTGTGTGTGTGTGTGTGTGTGTGTGTGTGTTTCACAGGAGTGCCAGCCTTTGTGGTAAATGGCTGGGTAGGAGAAAAGGCCTTGACCTTGGGGTCAAGTCATTACTGGATTACAGGTCAGGAGCCCTGAATGAGCAACCCATTGAGAAGGGAGCAGGGACTTGAAAGAGGAGTGCCGTGGGAGAGGGGTGAACAAGGATCCAGCATTGGAGGAAAATAAGGAAAGGGGAATAGGAAATAGACTTTGCACATTTGCGTTTCACTAAGGAGAAATAAGGTGAAAGAGAGGGACAGAAGTGTCACAAATACTATGAATAGGAATGTTCACACTTGTCTCCTGATTGCCAAAGTCATATTGCATAGTACCTCTCACTGAAAGATTTCAAAGGACCTCTCTAGATTTTGTCCTGCTTGGGCCTGGAAAGATGTTATCAAGTTCACACTGCTGGGTAGAATGGAGCACAGATGCTGTTGGCAAGGGCATGTTCACAGATTCCCCACATTTCTGAGGGCAGATGGGGCATCAGGATCAGTGTCACCTCTCACCACCAGCACCCCTTTCTCCCCGCCCCCCATGCAGTACCTCTCTGGCTTTGTGTACCCACTACATGAGGTCCTGTACAGAGAAGATTCCCTAGAAGCCAGGAACTAGGTTAGGTTTTTAAGTCCTGACTCCTGGTTGCTTTCTGTGGGAGCTTTACAGCAGCCCCTCTGGCTCAGGGCACTGCTATGAGAACCCTGAGAAGGAGGAGAGCTAGAATATAGGCCTGTCCCTGAACCAAGAAGGGAAGAGCTAACAATTCCTGCTCCCCAGGAGCTCCTGAACCAGGAGGCCCCCAGCAACTCACTGGAACCATGTGTTGACAGAGGCTGCCAGACCCCTCCCTGTCCTTCTTGGCCCCTTCAGGCAGGCTGAGAATTTGTGGGGAGGGCCTAGAGGCAAAACTACGGGCTGCTCCCAGTCTGCAGAGCTTCAGGCTCTCCTAGAACAGTTTCCTGGCAGCTGTCTCCTTGGGTTTGGATCTTGCCAACAAATTTTCTTAAAACTGGCTCTCAGCTTGTGTCCTTAGTCTGTGTTCCCATCAGGAATTTCCCTGTGAAACTGGAATCTGGACTTGCTCAGTTAAAAAGATGAAAACAATTTGGAAAAGCCTTGATAGCTACTTGGAAACAGCTGCCGGTGCCGCAGTGCAGGGCTTGGAGCCTGTCTGTTGGCCCTGGGACTTCGGGGACCAACTAAGACAGTGTTAAGTCCTCACTGCAGATTGTAGGCAAAGTGCTCCCTCTTCAGCCAACTCCTGTCTGCCAAGAAGGGACTGCTCCTCCTTCAGAAAACCAATTTAAGGTCTCCAGGGGAAAGGTCTCCCTGAGAACATGGGATGAGGAGAGCTCCAAAGGATAAGAAAGCAAAGGTCTGAGGGAGGCCATCTCTCTCACCACTGAAGAGCCGTCTTCTAGACCAGACTTGCCAAACACATGGTCTGTTTAACCCTCTGCAGAGAAGATGGGGTGCGGAGGAGGACTTGTCCGGACACGACCCACTCTGTGCCCCACTCCTAGGCATGTTAGGATATCGCCCATCTCTAGGCCCCCTTTAGCCTAGCAATATCTAGAAAAGTCAGCAAAAACCCATCTTTAAATCATCAGACCTGCGAATTCCACCTTTGCTGAAGATTATCTCCTGCTCCTTTTCCTCTTGTTTCCTAACCAGGCCATGTGGAACCAGGAGAGAATGACTTGGAAACAGCCTTGCGGGAGACTCAGGAGGAAGCAGGCATAGCGGCAGACCAGCTGACAATCATTGAGGGCTTCAGAAGGGAGCTCAGATATGTGGCCTGGGAGAAGCCAAAAACAGTCATCTACTGGCTGGCCGAGGTGAAGGACTACGATGTGGAGATCCGACTCTCCCGAGAGCACCAAGCCTACCGCTGGTTGGGGCTGGATGAGGCCTGCCAGTTGGCTCAGTTCAAGGAGATGAAGGCAGCTCTCCAAGAAGGACACCAGTTTCTCTGCTCCACAGCATCCTGAGCTGACCAGAGCGGAGTCATTTACCTCAGGAGGATCCTCGAGGGCCTCCCGAGATGAACACTGTCACCTCCGGGGAAGGTTGTGTGGGTCTTGGGCTCAATGTAGCCAAGAACAGATCGCTGAATAAAATCAGCTGAGAACTTTCAGAGGAGAGCAAACAAAAGCCTCAGCTGGGTGCAAAGAAGGCAAATGAGCAGTTTAAAAAAAGAAGTCTAGGCGCTGTAATGCGTTCTTGTATTTTATAAATTTCAGGCAGCTTCTCTGTCCCTCTCACCTGTTGTCTTTATTTCTTGGACTCTTGCCCGTGGTGGGGAGAAAGAGTGAAATGGAGCTCTGACCTTAGCAAGCGGGAATCCTGTGTCCACACACTGTGCCCCAGAGAAGCTAAGGGAGGAGTCGGGGAAGAGCGAGCAGACACTGCCAGGGTGGCTCTCCTGCCTGTGGAACTCCAAGCACTCTGAACCCAGACCACCAGTGTCCCTGCGACTTTGTGGCCTGTAGTCGGACAGGATATACAAACGAGTAGGGCCAGATTGCAGGAGCTGGGTGTGTTCTACTCTGACGCATCCTCTCTCCAGCACCAGGCGCGTATGTTGTGGGTGCTCAGTAGGCACTTCCTAAAATAGAGACCCAAGGAATTTGCGACATATCCCAGGTCACAAGGGAGACAGGAACAGACAACTCTGGACCACCGGGCCCATGACACATGGACCCCAAATTCTCAGCCCAGTCCTGTCTCCCAGGGTCATCATGGACCTGGTCAGCATGACTGAGGTCACCGGCAAGAGGTATGCCAGGCCTGAGGGACTCTGCTAGACTACCCAGCAGTCCTGTCACTCTACCTGGGCACTCCTGGCCTGCAGCTGCCTTTTGCGCCCCTAGCAAGCTCTCATCAACGACATTTCTTTCTACCTACTCCCTTTCTCCAAGTCCACTGTAAGACCCAGAGGCGAAAGATTTGGGTCTCAGCCCTGTTTTCCCTTGCTACTAGGGCTCAAGGAATGCAGGGCAGGTGTGAGATCCTCCAGCTCTTCCAGGAGCTGTTAGCAGAGGGATTCATGTGGATTTTATTAGAAGGTTGTTGCCCAGTGAAGTGCAGAATGTTGGATGCGAAAGGGCATTGGCGAAGGTCAACTTGGATTACCAAGGTCAAGAACAGCCACTCCTGAAGGAAGGAGGGAGAAGTCACCCAAGTCTTTAGCAGGCTTCCAGATGTTTTCAGTCACTGGTTCTCCATGCAGACAGGGCAAAAATACTAGCGAACAGGATCTTGGAGCACTGCCAAGGACCTGAATGGTTTTGTTCCTCACCCCTCTGAACAGTGCTCTCTGAAGGAGGCCTGCTGCAGGAAGTTTTTGGAGCTTAATGTTCTCTTTCCAGGCCAGCAGGGACCACATCCGACTGATTTAATAAATGCCGGCTGGGCAGTGGTGCCAAACCACAGGCTAGCTGCCTCCTAACAAGGGCTGGCCAGCCCCGTGCTCTCAGCATGGGAGGCTGTTGAAGCTCAAGATGCTAAAACCTTATTCGTCAGAGTTGGAAGGGACCTGGAAAATGACCTAATTTTGCTGCTCATTTTTTATAGCTGGGGAAATGGAGGCTTAAAAAGGTAGAGGGCAGGGCGCATGGGTGGCTCAGTTGGTTATGCATGTGCCTTCGGCTCGGTCATGATCCCAGTGTCCTGAGGTCAAGCCCCATATCAGGCTCCCCACTCAGAGAGGAGCCTGCTTCTCCCTCTCCCTCTGCCTGCTGCTTCCCCTATTTGTGCTATGTCGAATAAATAAAACCTTAAAAAAAAAAAAAATAGGGGCACCTGGGTGGCTCAGTCATTAAGCGTCTGCCTTCGGCTCAGGTCATGATCCAAGGGTCCTGGGATCCAGCCCTCATCACGCTCCCTGCTCAGCAGGGAGTCTGCTTCTTCCTCTCCTACCCCCCCACCACTTCCCCCATGCTTGTGTTCCCTCTCTTGCTGTCTCTCTCTCTCTGTCAAATACATAAAGTCTTTTTAAAAATTAAAAAAAAAAAAAACACACAATTACCTTGGTGAGGGGAGCCCCATAAATTACATTCGTCTCATCTCTGCAGGAAGGACTCCCAGCCGGGTGGGACCAGGGCCTGTGGCGGGAGGTGGGTGAGGCCGGAAAGTGGAACTGAACGGGACGTGCCAGCTGACTGGGCTCTGGCAGCACAGCCACCTTGCTTCTGGCCGGCTCACCCCGAGTGCGGGCCCAAGACCACAGTTTCCCTTCAATCTCAGGCCCTCCAAGCTCCAGAGCATGTCCTCCTGGAAGCCTTCCCTAATCCACCTCCCGGGCTATAAATACCATCCTGCTTCCCAACCTACACCTGAGAGGCTCCTCTTGGAGCTCCAGTTGTTTTCCCCAGTGCCGCCTCCACCACCCGAGGGTGAAGAAGCGTTTACCAGACTTATCTTCACCAGGGTGCGCTCTGGAAAACTAAAATGCCCTCTTGACTCTCAGACACACTACCTGACACTCCCATAGTATGCACTTCTTTGCTGAATTGAAGACCCAAAGGAATGAAGTTATAATGGTAGTTTTGATGGTAAAATTTCAACTGAAATACATGTGCAGGTATGAGACCCCCACCAAGTGGGGCCCCCATGTTTGGGGAGCAGAGGCTTACATCTCCATTGGTCCAGACTGTGGCCCAACCTGTCCCTTCCCTTCTAGAGGAGGACTGTGTCAGGCCCGCTGCTGCCCCCTCCAGGTTGTGCTATAGGTACCCAGTGAGATCAGCTCTGTGCCTTACTCCATGTTTACCCCCTCCCTTTCCTTTCCCCTCCCAATTCATGTCTTGCTGGGAAAAGGGGGCTAAGGAGAGAAAAACAGCATAAGGATACAGAGTACAGAGGCTCAATCTCTTCCTGTTCATCAGACTGGGAATTCTCAGGGACAGGACCCCCTCTTCTGTCTTTTCCCATTCCTCATCCAAGACCAACCCCAGCCAAGCTCAGGGCTTGTCACTTAAAGCCATGAATTCTCCCATACCCTGATGGGTGAAGGAGTCAAAAGGTATAAATTTCCAATTATAAAATTAGTAAGTTACAGGGATGTAATGTAGAGCATGGTAACTATTGTTAATAAAACTATTGTGTATTTGTATGTAGCCAGGAGAGTAGATCTTGAATGTTTTCATTGCAAGAAAAATATTTTTTTTGGTAACTATGTATGGTGATGGAGGTTAACTGGGCTTACTATGATGATCACTTTGCAATACACAGAAATATCCAATCATTACACTGTACACCTGAAACTAATATAATGTTATATCAATTATATCTCAATATAAAAAAAGGTCAGCCTCTGCTTTCCCCTATAATCCATTAAAACGGTAAAGTACATTAAACTTTTTTTAAAAAGGATTCTCCCTTCCCCTCAAGCTGCTGGAAAGATTCTTGGTCATGATGAAGTAAATAACCAGCCTTAAGATAAAAACCAGGTTCTTCCTTGGGAGCTGGGGTGTGTGCCAGAGAAGGGAGGGCGTCAGCTGAAGTCCCACTGAGTTGGACAATGGCAGGAAAGGAAATCACCCAGTTGCCACTGCGGTTTTCTTCAAGGCTGGGTCCAGGCACGCCTCGCCTTGCAGGGATAGGCCATGCAGCTGTTCCCAGAACAGAAGACAGTATTTCTTCAAATGCTTTTCAAAATATACTCATAAGTATGTGTGTGTGAGTAAAACAGAAACAGAGGTATGAAAAGTATTCAGATATTAGAGGCCTTGAACATCAGAGCTTAGATATTTTCCTAAGTGATTTGATTGAATTTCAGAAAGATTTCCTGAGCTTCTATGTGGATTAGATTGAAGGGTCCAAGAATTGAAAAGGTTAGGAGGGCATTGCCATGGTCCAGCCTAGAATTGGTAAGGGAATGAAGAGGTCACCATTAGCCTTGGACCTGAGGAGGGTAAAGCAATCAGAAACTTGGTGAGGGAACCAGCAGAAGACTTTCTCTGGAGCCACCCAGGGTGAGAGACATTTTACGCAAATTTTGAGGAACAAGGTAAAGACCCTCAGAAAACTCACATCTTGGGCTTAAAGGGCATGGGTAGGGTTCAGCTGATTCATATGGTATTAGAAGGGAGACTAAAGTAGACTCTCAAGGTACATAGGGTCACAGAATAGGGGCATTAGGCCCCAGTTCCAGATTTCCTGAACTTCTCCATTACCTCTGGAGGAGTTCCCATTCTCACATATCAGTCCCCATCAACCAGCCCAGGAGTACAGGGGAGACAAATGAGAAATCCTGATCATACAAGGGTGCTGGAAGTCCCATGGAATAGAGACAGTCTTCCCATCCATATGTGCAGGGAGACATAAATTTGGAATGCACAAGAGGATGGGGCAGAGATGGGGTGGTGGATAAGTCTGAAAGGGGCCAGAATAGGCGAGATGTAGTTTCCAGCCCAGTTCCCTCACCTACCCCTATCTCCCCAAATTCAGGAGTTACCACTTATTGAGCACTTACTGTCTGCCGTTTTTGCATAAATTTTTTTACATACAATTTTTGCATAAAATTTTTTTACAGGCACATCTCAATGAATCCTAGAAGTTCCATTCAAAAGATGAAGATACTGGGGTGCCTGGGTGGCTCAGTCGGTGAAGCATCTACACTTGATTTCAGCTGAGGTCATGATCTTAGGGTTGTGGGATGGAGCCCCGCGTTGGGATCTGTGCTGGGCATGGAACTTGCTTAAGATTCTCTCTCTCTGGGTGCCTGGGTGGCTCAGTGGGTTAAAGCCGCTGCCTTCAGCTCAGGTCATGATCCCAGGGTCCTGGGATCGAGCCCCACATTGGGCTCTTTGCTCGGCGGGGAGCCTGCTTCTCCCTCTCTCTCTCTGCCTGCCTCTCTGCCTATCAAATAAATGAATTAAAAAAAAAAAAAAGATTCTCTCTCTCCCTCCCCCTCTGCCCCTCCTCTTCTCTCTTTCTCTCTCTCTCTCTCCCTCAAAAAAAGAAAAAAAAAGATAAAAATAAACATGCAGAAACCAAAGCTCAAGAGATTGGTTAAACTGGCTTCAGCTTGCACAGAAAGCTGGAGGGCCATTCAAGTAAGAGTTATTCTCTCCAGCCACTTAGGGAACCTCTCAAGGCCCAGCCTCAGTATTCTGCCTCTCTAGTCACTTCACAGCCTATAGGCTGGTGCCAGAGCCCCAGGAGGTTCATTACTGAGTACTGATTGGTGGATGCTCTTGACAAAAAGGAGAAGGATGCTAATTCATTTACTCACCGTCTCCTGCAGACCCAGGAATCCTAGCTCCTGACATCTCATCTTCAGACAGCTCTCCTCTTGCCTTTTTCCTGGACCACAGTGTCCCTTGGGTCACAAACTTAGAGCTCAGCTGGGTGTTATATACCAAAGTTTGGGAAAAATTTGTCACAGGCAGGCTCAGAGGAAGCCAGTTGGGCGACGAGCTAGGGCCTGGAAAGATCCTTGTTATTTTTGTGCAAACCCCCTCAAGAAACAGCATAACAGGATAATAGCTACCTTTTATTGAGCACCTACTCGTGCCAGGCACTTTACATACATCAGTGCTTCTAATTCCCACAACAACCTGGGAGGTAGGCATTATCATCACCATTCTACATATGAGGAAACTGAGACTCAACAAGGTTAAGTGGCTTGCTTAAAATCACACAGCTTACAGATGAGAGTGGTAGAATTAGGAGTCAACATGGACTTCTGAAAGAGCCCCAGAACTTTCATTAGGCATGCTTCACATAAGGCAAAGAGAGGGGGTGGAGGAGTGGGCAAGAGGATGCATTCTTTAGGAGTTAAGGGAAGCTGAGCCCTGCCCTGTTTCCCACCTCCCCACTTTGGCAAGCCATCTCTTCCTCAGACTCAGCTGCGAAGGCAGGAACAACTCACTTTGGCTGAGGCTGCTCTTAGAAAGAGAAAATGGCTTAAATGAAAGAGCTTACCCTGTACGGGTATTTACAGGTGCTGACATGCCGTGGAGCTCCCGTGTGGAAGCACACCACCACCACCAGAAGAACAGTGCTCCCTTTTAGGCCACACTCCTGCCATGTATGCAGGGAGTGAAGCAGCTGAGAGATCTTGAAAGGGTTGTTTATTTCCTACTATAGTCCCAGGGACATTAACCAGGAGGGGGCCAGCTCGACAATCAAAACCTCCAATTTGCTCCCTGCCCCCTCTTTCCAGGCTTATCCGGTTTCAAAAGTGTTGTGTTTATTCCACAGATTCAGGAAAACATGGTGCCTGTCTGTTTGTCTCTCTCTCTCTCTCTCTCACACACACACACACACACACACACACACAGTTTCTTGAGTTAAGGCACCATGTTTGGCCTGCATGGCCTTGCAAGTCTTCACCTGGTAGGCCATGGCCCTGGCCCAGGGCTGAGCCCATGTGTTTACATAGATGGGTTAAGTACAGTGTTAGGAGTCTCTTCACAAACAAGGGACAACAATGATGGCTCCGTGCTCTGCCCAGTCTTCCTGTCCTCTGGGATGGGACCGCCTTCCTCCTTGTCTGCTGCCCAGACGTCTCCATCCCATCTCCCTAGCTGGGATGGGACCAGGTCAGCCACACTTCAGGTCGCTGCTGGGAACTCTGGGCTTGGCTTCCAACATCAAGAACGTGTCCTTCTAAGTGTAGTAGGGGGCTATTTTGGACTTTAAATGGGATCAGGTCCCCACTTCAGAAAGGCAAAGATGGCCATTCAGGCCAGGATGGAGGGAAAAGTTTCTTCTTGTGCTTTTAAAACACAATCATGTGTAACAGGAAGAGAGCTGATATTTTCCTTCTGGGTTCTCTTTCACCTCAGGAAATAGGTTTCTGCAAAGTGGAGTGAGTGTGGAGGGAAAAACGTCTTTAGGATTGAGCCTTAGAATGGGAAGTTGCTTTAGCACCCCCTCCACCTGTCCCCCGGGGCTGGCGGGAGCACATTTCTGTCAGCACCTGCTTGGTGGATGGTGCAGAGGTGGGGACTTCCTGGGGATACACAGTGTGGTTGTGATGGAGGGCTAAAGGCCTGCATGAAGGCAGGGGCTAGGGCTGTGGGGTTCCTAGGTCCTGGGCTGGGTCAGGATGCCCAGATGAAGTAGGCGACCTCGTCCAGGTCGACCGGGTAATCGGTGAGCAGCACTGGGGTTTTGTCAAAAAGCTCGCCCTTGTAGCTGCGCCACTTGCCTGCAGGCAGGTAGACGTCTCGCTCCTGCTTGCCCGGCTCCAGGACTGGAGCCACCAGCAGTGTGTCTCCGATAAGAAACTGCGAGTCGATGCGGTGTGCCGTCTCATCACCGGGCGCAATCCACCAGAGCGGACGCACGATGGGGTCTCCTGTGTCAGTGACCTCACCAGCCAGCTCCAGCAAGAGGGGCGCGACAAGCGAGGCCCTCAGGGCGGCAAACTTGTGTGCAATGGCCACCACTTCGGCATCATATTGCCAGGGTGGGACCGAAAATTGCATGGCGGGCATGAAGGCGGCCACCTCCAGCCAGCGCACGTAGAGCTCGCGCTCGGGCACCTCGCCACCACCGGCTGTGCGCTCAGACACTGCGTTGCCGCCCACCATATCAGGCAGGATGAACGGGTAGCCCAGCATGCTGACGGTGAGCACGGCAGGGATGAGCGAGCGCAGCCCCAGATCATAGCCCCACACAGAATCGCGGTCCACTAGGCGGAAGAAGCATGAGATGTTCTGTGACTGGTAGCCCACGCGGACCTCCGCCAGAGAGAAGAAGGGCAGTGCCATTTCGGTGTAGCGTCGGCTCCATACACTGGGGTCGGACAGCGGCCTGTAGGTGCTGAAGTCCCGTGGCAAATAGCTGACTTCGCCTGCGTCAAACTTGAAGGAGGCCACAGCATAGCGCGAGCGCAGCCGCCGCAGGTGCCCCTGAAACCAGTCTCGAGCCTCCGGGCGTGTGAAGTCGAGCACCGCGCCGATGCCATTCCACCAGCGCACAAGCGCGGGCAGCCGCCCGGTGGGTTCGCGCACGAACAGCTCGCGTTCCACTCCCTCACCAAAGCAGGAGGAGTTGTAGTTGACAAATGGGTGAACCCAGAGCGTGACACGAAAGCCGGCATCACGCAGACGGCGGAACATGTCGCTGGCATTGGGGAACTTGGCCTCGTCGAAGTCGAAGTCTCCGTAGGCAGGTGTGTACATGTCGTCTATTTCCAAGTGGCTGCTGTTGAATCGGTGCTGGCGGATCTGCTGGGCGAAACGCTGCACTTTGACCTGGTCCACCGCACGCCCGTACAGCACCCACGTGGACCAGATGGGGTCCCGGAAGGCCTCGGGGGCCGGCACTCTCGAGGGCTTGTTGAAATAGCGCCGCACCATGTATTTGTGGATGGAAGTGACGTCAGAGCCGACGCACACGCGGTAGCTGAGCTCTGGCGCGGCAGGGCGGCCAGCAGGTGGCTTGTAGGGCGTGTTGTGGTAGCGTGCCTGCAGACGCAGAGAGCGCTCTGTGCTGTTCCAGCCCAGGTGGAAGGGCACTGAGTCGTTGACCTTAATGGCAGCTGCACGCGATGACAGCCAGTAGCGCTCGAGGATGCCTCCGAATGCGGCGTCAGAGGAATAGACATCGCTGGTGACGAAAGGCTGCGGCTCCTGCTGGCCCTCTAGGCGGATGGGCCAGTGTTGGGTCCTCATCTCAGCACCGCCGTACCAGTGAGCAGCTGCATCGCCCAGAAACATAGCGTGTTCCACCTCGCGCCCTGGCGCCGCCTCCTCCCAGCGCACGCGGTAGCACATGACTGTATCCTTGGGCCTCACAGTCTGGATGAAGAAGTGCAGGGGGCGCCCATCGGCTGTGCGAGAACAACCGAGGACTGCGCCGTCGCGGCTGCAGGAGTCGAGGTCCAGCGCCCCTGAGCGGAAGGCCAGGCGGAAGACCTGCTCGCCCTTCTGGTTGCGGATTGAGAAGCCGCCTCGGTTGAGGTCCAGCAGTTCGGCACGCAGGCGCTCTGCTTTGCGTAGAGAGGCGCTGTAATAGCACCAGGCCACCACTGCAGCCAACACCAGCAGCAACCCTAGTACCACGGAGCCTAGTAGTGGTTTCAGCTCTTTGGAGGGCTTGGGCTTGGCGGGCGAGAAGTTATCAGGCAAGAAGGTGTACATAGCTGCGGCTGCGATGGCCTTGGAGCTCTTATGGTCCACGTGGCTCCCAGGGCGGCGGCGGGGGTAGACGTGGCTCTTCTCCTGAGGGTTCTGGGGCATCAATCCCCAGTTAGGGAAGGAGTGGGCAGTGGGACCACCTGACAAAGCACATCTGAACCTGGACTGCCTGATTCTGAAAGGGGAAGAGAGATGTAGAACTGAGGTTTCTCATTCCGTAGTATTTCCCTTTGCTGCATCAGAAAGAGGTGTATATTTTGGGAAGGTTATATTACTGGGATGTAAGGTCTGGGCATAAAGGCTTGACCCTTACCAGGACCATCTATTTGTGTCTAAACCACTCTTCCTGATGAGCATGAGCTTTTGCCAAAATTAGGACTCTGAATGGAGGGGGCAGATGGCATGCTTCCCCCATTTTCCTGGTGGAGAAACAACCCAGACAGGGTCAGGGAGCTGTCTAGGATTACAGAATTAGCCAGGTAGATCATGCCTGGGCCAGTTCAGGCTGAGGAGCAGGCAAGGGGTCTGGAGAAGGCAATGGTAGGAGAGGGCAGACAATCCAACCAGCTCTTTAAGATCTTTAACAGGGCAGTGGGCTGGTTTTCCTGCCCCTGCAGGGGGAGAGGAGAAAGGAACGGGGAACATTTTAGGCATGGAATTTAATCTTTAGTCAAAAGCCAGATTAAATCTGGAGATTAGAGAAGATACCCAAAGCCAGATGCAGTCATGGGCCTGGTTTGGAGAGAGGCAGGGTTGGGTTTGTTCATTAGGGCTGGGGTAAAAAGTTTAGCATGGGGGCCATGGTGACTTCTCAGATCACTCTCTCTCTGCTCTCAAATTCCACCCTGTTCTCAGCAATTGATCACCAAGTCCATTTCTCTGCCAACCTTCCTGCTATTCTCTTGGCAACACATTTATTGGCTGGCTACCTCTTGGTTTTGTCTCCACTACACAGTCACTCTCCTTGCCCCTGCCCTACTTTGGGGCACTGTCATTTCTCCCATGTATCACTGCAGTACTTCCCCAATAGGCCTCCCTGCTTCCACCTTTTGCCCCAGTGCCTTCTGCTCACAGCAACTATGGCAATCTTTTTAAAGCACTTATGAGACAATATCTCTTCCTACTTTAGAGAGCTGCTCATGATCCCTAAGTTTAAGTTCAGAAGTATAAGCTTTGCAATTGAGGGTCAAGGCATGATGTGGTCTCATCTGCCTTTCTGATTCCATTTACGACCAGGCCTATCCTATGACCACCACGCTTATTCTTTCCCTAACCTAATTCCTTCAGCCATCTGCTCTAGGAACTCTCACCTACCCACATTGAGCCAAGGTCTCTCCCCCACCTATCAGCTCTTCAAGGAGTGGATACCTGCTACTGCACACATAGACCCTCATATACTATATGTTAAACATATGACTGCAAAAAAACCCCATAGATTTTGGGGGAGGAGGTGTGTGTCCTAATCTGCTGCCCAAGGCCACTGACCATATCTCAGCGCTCAGGGCAGTTCAACAAAGAAATAGCACCAGCCAGGTATACACACAGATATACATGCTGCCAGCCAGGTAGCTGCCCATCTGTTCCATCTGGGAGGAAGGAGAGAGGGAGACTGGCAAACAGTAATTAGCCTCCTCCCAGATGCCAGTGTCTGTCTCTAAGTCCTCAGCTACTTCAAAGAAGATGCCAGAACTCTCAGGGTTCTTACGTCCCCCACCTCTCCCATGAAGAGACTATCATCAAGAATGACAGGTGCAGTGTGCCTGGGTGGCTCAGCTGGTTAAGCGACCTGGCCTTCGGCTCAGGTCATGATCCCAGGGTCTTGGGATTGAGTCCCACATTGGGCTCCCTGCTGAGCAGGGAGTCTGCTTCTCACTCTTCCCATCCCCTCCACTCATGATCTCTCTCACGCCAATGAAGAAATAAAACATCTTAAAAGAAAAAAAGAATGACAGGTGCAGACCAGAATTTTGATCCCAGATGTCAATATACAGCTCACTACAATTTTGTCTCAGAGCTTCATTCTTTGTGCTCCTTCTCTCTAAATCTCTAAGCTGGTCAGTTCCAGCTGGAACAGCTGTCTGGAACAGCCTCTTACTCCCTGCCTCTCATTCCTTCCATTCCTCTATTGCATCCCCATACCAGTGTACAGGTTAGAAACTAGGTTACAGGTTAGAAAAGGCCTCCTGCAGAATGCACACAAGCTTTTAGCTGATGCCCTCAAGCTAAGCAGAACCCAAAGAAGGCCTTAGGTGGCCCAGGCCAGACTTGCCATACATTTATATTCATTCATTCAGGACAAACAAGGCTCCATTCAGGGCACTGAGGGAATAAGGGAAAAGGGTCCATATCTGAAGAGGACAGAGAACACCTCATCCTCGAAACTTTCATGCTAAGTCAGCTCATGTCATGACACTGGGGGCATGGAGAGGCCACCAAGATGACCTCAAAAGCCATTTCCAGTAGGTTCTGAGAATCTTAATGTTCTAGGCTTCCAAGGTTTTTTGGTGAAGGACAGGGCCTCACAGTCCTGGGAACCCATTCCATGCAGGCCCTGTGTTGGTCTCCCTGTGCCACCACAGCATCCAACGCTAACAATAATACTGACCAAGAGACATAGCTATAGTGCCTAGTCTACAGAGGAAGAAACTTGTCCAAACAGAAAAAGAAACCTAGGTGGCAAGGTTGCCTAAATCCGAAATCCCAGCTTAACTCTCTGCAGCACAACTTTTAGGAGATGAGAGATACAGGTCTGACTAGCAGTCTGAATGCAGTAGAGGAAAGGAACTCTGTGGGTCAGAGGGTGGGACAGGCGCCCCATCAGGTGGATGTGTGCATAGTAAAGCCTATCTTCTCAAGGGCTGGTGCTGCTGCTTGCTCCAGAAAGGTTCCTTGGGGTGGGAAAAGGGCAATTTTAATGGCATCTCTACAGGGGCTGTGGAGGAGGAACTGTGATTCCCGTGTTAACAGCGCGAGAGACCCCTGTAATCTGCCGGCTCCGTCATCTGGCTAACCACAGGGTAATGCCGGCAGGTGGGGTCTGCCCTAGCCAAACCTTTTTCCCCACTTGACACTCAAGCTCGGTCTTGGCTGACAGGCTCTAGCCGGATCTGAACGGGAGGGCCCGGCCCGGCCCCAAAGCGGGGAGGTCATGCCAAACTGAGTCGTTTGTAGAACACAATTCCAGGGAGGGGGGAAATGTCAAAGGTAACTCGATCCAGCCCATCTTCCTGCCCTCCCCAAGACGGGATCGGAGGGATCAAGTGACTGCGCCTACAGCCTGGAATACTCCACCCCCACCCCAGCGCTACAGCTACAATGTCCGAAGGGACAGACTGAGGTCAAAGGGCCGGCGGCCCGCTGGGAACCGCGGCTTGAGGAGGGGCCAAGGTCTCCAGGCTCGTACCCCCTACTCATTCAGTAGGAGCGAAAGTTCAGGAAGTGTGTTTTCTCAGCAACCCCCCCAAGGTCCTCCCGCTGGGCTCACTCACGGCAGTGACCCCAGAAGTGGGGGCGAAGGGAGGCTCCCGAAGATTCCCTCCAAGCTAGCGGGAGTTCAGCTGCCACGGCGCTGCGCGGGGCGCTGCTTAGCTGGGGACAGCTGAGGCCCTCCTCAGGACCCGCCCTTTTGCTGTTCGGCCACTCCCCGGTCGTTCGGTCTCACTAAGGGGCTTGGCGTCCAGCCCCGCCCCTGGCGCTCGAGCCCTCCTCCCACATTGTCACGCGGACTTGAGGTCCCACCCCTTCGCCCCCACCTTTCTCCCACTCTTCTGTGCCCACCTCGGAACCACTCTGACCCGCCACTAGCTGGGTTTCTCCTGGCTCCGCCCTCTGCCTTCAGGTCCGCCCTCGCTGGGCCATTGCTCAACGCATGCTGGCGGGTCTCTTTACTAGGTCTTCTGGGAAATGTAGTTCTGGAGAAAGGAGCAGTTGTAGAGTGTTGGGGTTCTCGCACCTCTAGGCTAAATTTGGGATGTGTATGAGGAGCGAGGGAGCGTCAGGGTAAAGGGGGCAGGGCTGGCTCTTGGATTCCTTTCCCTCCAGATTTGGGCAGGTGGAGGCCATCTTTGTATAATACTCTCATTAAGCTCTTTATGCGGAAAAAGTTTCCCACATGGAGAAAGTTCTCTCATATAGAAAAAGGGTGGCGGAGTTCTGGAAGAATCGCAGAGGCTCAGTACAGGGTGGATCCAATCAAGGACCCCATGGAAGCAGCCTAGTTCCACCAGCCAGAGGCCCAAGTTGTCGGTTCCCACCGGAACAGACCGGTAGAGCCTGAGGTTGGGGACCTCGGTGTTTTGCATTGCCCCCTTTGGTCTCCCCTCGCAACGCACACCCGGTGGTGACACCGTTAGAAATGCCCATGCTATAGTTTGGGGAACGTGCCCCGTCAGACCCCTGCTCTGAGGACCAGCTGGGTGCAAAAATACTAAAGATCCCAGAGATTCCAGAACACCCCACCTCATTTCCGGAGGGACAGAGAAACAGCTTTGCTCTGTAATTTGAAATTTCTTAGTCATGAACCCTCCAAAATTATGTTTTAGACTCTTGGGTAAGGAAGGGCAGCAAGGATGTCTGAACATAGGCTTTTTCAGGGCTGTCATGGAGACTCTGGGAGTAGAGATCAAGAACTTTGGGTACAGGGACAGGTATCTGCAGAATGGAAGACTGTGTCTCCCGAGATGAGAGGGGTGAGGGAACATCTAGGTTTGGAGGTTACTGAACAAATGTCAGCTGGAGGGCCCTCTTGGGGTGGCCCTGCACAGCTAGATTGACCCATTGTTTTGGGTAGAGGGAGGCCATTAGCTATTGTTATGTGTCAAGAGGGCACTCAGGGTCACCCAAAGGAAGTACTGAGATGGTGGGGGCAAGAAGGGCTCAGGACAGGATGACTAAGAAAATGCATCTCAGTTAAAGGTGCTTGGCAGGTGCCTGAGTGACTGGTTCCTCACTGCCAGATCCTCTGGGGTAAGGACACAGGAGGCAGCTTTTGGGGTGAAGAATTTATTTACTGCTGGGCCCCCTTGGCCCCGCCAGCCTGGGCTCTACCAGCAGTAGCAGTCAGGATAGGTTTCAGACACAAACTCAGGGTGGATGACATAGCTGTTTCTCTGGGGGCCACCGGTCTTCTTGAAGTGACTTGTGTCCCATCTGTAGGGAGAAATGGGTCAGCCCTTTTGGACCCTCATAGGTCTGATCCCAATTCTCAATTCTAACTGTATCCCAATATTTTGCCCCTAATATTTACCCCATGCTCCAACACTGACCTTCTGACCTCAGGTTGTACTGTTAAATTTCTGATTCCCAGTACCAGCTCCCTAACATTAATTTCTTATCCTCTATTTTAATCCCTGAACCTAATGCCCTGATCTCTTGACTCTGAGCCCCACTGCCAACCTGTAACCCTTGAAGGCCAGAACCTCAGAGCCCTCTCATGAAGGGTCCTCCATTCCCTTGCCAGCTTTGATGACCCCCATGACACTAGCGCCCCCTGGTGGCATCTTCCGGTCAGTGCGTCGCAGCGGTCAGTTCCCTGCCCCCTCCCACCCCCAACTCGTCCCCGCGTTCCTCGCCGGGCCAAACGCCATTTGGGCCGAACTTACCTAAGGTTCGGACAAGGGTAGTATGACGGCGGGGGAGTTATAACAGCACATTGCATTCCGGGCCGGTGCTCGTAGGGCGATACACTCCTGGAGAAGGAAGTGGTGGGCCCGGAAAGGTAGGGCCTCAAAACCCATACTAAGACCCTGAGCGGAGATCTTCCCCTCGGGCCTCTTGGCCCTTCAAGACCCCATCGAAACATCACCTCTGGGATGACACGTGAAAGTCCCTATCCTCGTTAGGCCTGGTTTGCGCTGCCCAGCTTGGGCTGTGGGAGTACGCTGGATTCTGGGGGTGTCGGGTTCCAAACGTTGAAGAGCTGGGAGCACCGGGGTCCTTTCCATTGAAAGGAAATTATTCCAGCACTAAAGCCATTTCTAAGGCTCAGGCACTTTCTCACTCCCTCCTGCCCTTGTAACAGATGAGACTCAGCCTCACACAATTAATTAGACTTTTTGCTTGGGGAAGGGCGGGGCAAATCTCGGTGGGGTAAGGGCAAGATCTAGGACCCCCTCCCCCGCTTTTCCTCCAGAAGCTTTCTAGACAACTTTGGAGTTCTCCCAGGTTCGGCCTGCCTTGATTGCCACCTGGTGCGGGAAGAGGGTTGCAGCAGAGCTCTCAGGCCTGTTTCCTCAGCAATAACAAACTAGGCTAACTTCAGAGGTGGTGTGGTGTTCTAAGGCCAGGACCCCTTTGGTAATACAGTTACCATTTCCTTGCTCACATCACACCCGGCAAATGACCCTGCCCATGGATGGTGACCCAAGACCCAGGAATAGTGGCCGCTTTTATGAGGACACATTGGCACTCTAGAGGCTAGAACCTGCGTCTCTATGGCTGGGTGTCCAGGTGTAGTGAACAAGGTGTGGGAAGGGGATATGACAGACAAACCACCTTCGGGCCTCCAGAGCTGGGTTGACCTTGAACCCAGTTTGGAAGGGATAGGGCCGGGAACCTGGGGGCATTTTCATGCAGGTTCTCTGGTCTCAGTGGTCTGTTCAGGTCCTGGGGCCGGAGGGCGGGACAGGACAGGGCCTAGTAAGTGGATAGAGGTGGCGGGAGGCACGGTGGGGTCGACACAGAGGCAGAGCACAGCTGGAACTGGTGAGGGTTGGGGTGCGCACAGGTTGGGTAAAGCTGGACTTGCAGGTGGGCGGGGATTGGGGGGTATTATGGGCTTGCTGGGGAGCGGCGCCTGCCTAAGGCAGGAGCAGCCCTGCGAACCTTACAGTCGGCTCTTCTGTGCACAAAGGCCGGAAGCGGCGTTCCGCGCAGGGTGCTCCCGTGACGTAATAGTCCATCCCACGCAGACAGTAGTGGCGGCCAGAGCAAGGGCTTTCATAACCCTGGAAGGGCAGGCGGCCGGGCAGAGGGTCCACACACCCGCACCGGCGCGTGATCTGCGGCAGCGGCTGGTTCCGTGACAGCGAGTTCAGCATGTTCACCACCACCTCGCGCTCTGCACCCACGGACCCAAGCCAGAAAGACCCAGATACAGAGTTACAGGAAAGGGAAGAGACAGAGTCAGAGATAGGAAGAGACGGAAACAAAAGCAGCGACAGATAGAGGAGACAGGGTTACACCCTCTATCTTCGACCTCTGCCTCATTCCCCAGGTGTCATCCCACCGTCCCTCTGGTCTACCCCACTACAGCCCTGCCATCCGTTACCGTAGGCGTTGAGTCGTTCTGGCTTAGGAGGGCACGGTAAAGGCATTCCTCGAACAGCTGTCTCCATTCCGGCCTCCTGAAAATGCACACGTGCTATCTCAGACTGACCCAGAAGAGTTCCTCCTTTTGGGGATCCTCCCTGAACACCCAGACCAGTCCCAGGCCGTGTCTTCTCCCGCACTCCAGATGCTCCCCTACTCTCCCAGGCTCTGAGTGTTTTGGGTTGTCACCTGGCAACCAGTACTCCGCCTCCGGGGTGGCGGTGGGGGGATTGGGGGGTGGGGGTGGGGGGGAATGGAGGATAGGAAGGGAAGGAAATGGAGCTATAGATGGATGGGGTTTGGACCCTAGGCCTTTGGCACGCTTGCCTCAGCGTTTGCCTTTGATTTTACCTCTCTTTGTCTACCTGACTCCGTAGTTTTGTCTTGGGAGTGTCCCTTACTGGGGAGAGGTAGTGTCAATATTATAATATTGCCTGCCCATCAAAATCACCAGCAGACTTGTGAAAAATCCTAATTCTCGAGAAGTTCTGATTCAAAAGGGTTCGGTCAAGGGGATCAGCCATCAGCTACAGTTAAGAACCTCTGGTCTGTCCTTCGGTCCTCTCAAATTTCCTCTTCCCTCTCTGGCCTGGGCCTGCAGCTGGGCTCCTTCCTATCTCCTCGGAAGACTCTCCTGTATCTCCTGCACTGCCACTGGGTGGCCTTGTTCTCCCTTCTCTTGTCCTAAGATCACAAAGGAGGGAGACTCAACCTCTCATTAATCAGACCATGTTGGGAGGGGCCCCATGGCAAGCTTCAGGAAGGCAGCAAGTCAGGGATGCACACTCTTCGCGTCCCCACAGAGCCCAGCCACAGGCTGGGATCCAGGGGACCCAGGAGCTGTTCATACAGCTCCACTCCTGGGCTCCCCTGTCTCTTAGAAAATACAAACCCTAGTTTCACACTTGAGAAAGAGCCCTGGAGTGTTGTTGGTGGGAAAGGGATGAAGAACCAATGGTGAGAGATCAGTCACTGTGATTTGGAAGTGGAGGGAAATGTATGTTCCAGACCCCAGGCATCTGTGCTGGTCACAGTAGATACCTTTTTTTTTTTTTTAAGATTGTATTTTATTTATTTGACAGACAGAGATCACAAATAGGCAGAACGGCAGGCAGGCAGAGAGAGAGAGAG
Organism: Mustela nigripes; assembly: GCF_022355385.1. Lineage (NCBI taxonomy): Eukaryota > Metazoa > Chordata > Mammalia > Carnivora > Mustelidae > Mustela > Mustela nigripes. The sequence goes on along the minus strand of NC_081565.1, from coordinate 36,914,617 downwards.
AGAGAATGGAGGAAGCAGGCTCCCCACCAAGCAGAAAGCCCGACGCGGGGCTCGATCCCAGGACCCTGGGATCATGACCCAAGTCGAAGGCAGAGGCCTTAACCCACTGAGCCACCCAGGCGCCCCTGGTCACAGTACATACCTTAGGTAGCCGGGGAAGGCATGTGGTATATTTGTTCCAGCCGGTGCAGTTGTAAGGTCCCATCCTCCATGTGTTATACCGGTCACCACATAGGTAGTATGGGGTCCATTTGTCTATTCGATCATGGGGATGGAAGCACAAGATATTGTTATTCCTCATTCTACCCCAGGATCTGTGACTCCATAGATGTTTCTCCTCTGATCCCCAGCATAAAACTAGACTCTTACTAATATCCCTCAGGCCAGTCAAGCCCAGCCTTGGCCCAGATTTACACACTGAGATGCAGCCCATTTCTCACCTAGGGCAAGTTTCTGAGTGGGGTCTGAATCCTTTGAGATGATCACTTTGCATCCTGGCATCAACCTCTCTGAATTAGCCAACCCTAAAATGGATTCTCTTCCTATTTCCTCCCTCTTATTTTCCACATCCAGGTTCCAAAGTTTGCTTATTCTGCCTCCTTAAAACCACTTGAATCTATCCTCTCTTCTAGTCACCCCTGTATCTCTGCGGTGCCATAACAAGAAGACAATAACATATGTCGTGGTTAATAAAATGGGCTTCACAGACATTTGGTGTTCAAATCTCAGCTCTGCCAAATAGCTCTGTATGACCTTGACTGAATGAATTAATTTCACTGTGTCTCTGCCTTCTCAGTTTTAAAATGGGAGTAATAGTATTATTTACCTCATAGGACTGTTGTGAGATTTAAATGAGTTCATACATGTAAAACACTTAGAACAATGCCTGGCACGTAGAAAACCGTTATTACTATGGGCCTACTAACTTCCCTACCTCCTTTTGAAATTCTACAATTTAATCTCTACACAGATTTTCACAAATGAAAATCTGATCAAGACACCTCCTTACTGGGGCGCCTGGGTGGCTCAGTGGGTTAAGCCGCTGCCTTCGGCTCAGGTCATGATCTCAGGGTCCTGCGATCGAGTCCCGCATCGGGCTCTCTGCTCAAGCGGGGGGCGGGGAGGGGCCTGGGGCCTGCTTCCCTCTCTCTCTCTCTCTGCCTGCCTCTCCATCTACTTGTGATTTCTCTCTTTCAAATAAATAAATAAAATCTTTAAAAAAAAAAAAAAAAGACACCTCCTTACTTAAAATCCTCCAAAGCCCTACCCATCCAGTCGTCTAAGTCTTTCCTGAAGACCCTCCATGATCTACTACCCTAACAGTCTGAAAGAACACACATGCAAGACACTAGGAAAGGAGGTCTAGGAGCCCTAGAGGAAGAGCAGGTGTGTTTATGTGTGGGGCAGGGTGTTGAGATTTGGAGTTCTGTATTGGTAAGTTGGACATATTAAGTATTAGGTGTTTGAGGACATTCAGGTAAAGTTGACTATAACTCAGATGGAGAGTGGAATTCTAGGAAGAAGTCAAGGGTAGAAATAAAGACTTAGAGTTGTCAGTTAAGACACTGGTTAGATAAAATGGTCTCAGAAGAGGAATAAGGAGAGAAGAGAGCTCAGATTAGCACCCTGAGGAACCCTGCATTTCCAGAATGGGGGGAGAAGAAACCCAGGGAATGGAGGTATCAGAGAAGCTGAAGAAGGAGTATCAAGAAGTAGAGGGCACTTGAGTGGATCAGATAGTTAAGCGTCTGCCTTTAGCTCAGGTCATGATCCTGGAATCCCAGAATCGAGTCCTGCAGTGGGTTCCCTGCTCAGTGGGGAGTCTGCTCCTCCCTCTGCCCTTCACCCCTCTGTTGCTCTTTCTGTCTTCCAAACAAACAAACAAATAAAATCTTTAAAAAAAGAAGTAGAGTGGTCAGAGAGTGAAATTCATAATGTAAGGCTCATAAGGCTCATAAGTCTCATGGATATGGTAATTAGAACTACACAAGAGCAGTTTTAATGTTTGAATGTAGGAGATGAAGACTCCCAATTTCAATTGGATAAGTATTTATCATCATTTGATTCAATAAACACTTATGAGGCCTGGTTATACTAGATGGAGGGGCACAGCTATAAATAAGAAACAACTCTGCTCTTTTGGAATGTATAGTGAGACATCACAAACACCTAACCAAATGGGAAAGATAATTTCTCATAAGGTGTAACAAGGAGTGAGGATGTAGAGACAGTGATATAGACGATGTTTCTAAGAATCTTGGCTGTGAAGGGGAGGAACAAGAGAGAATTTTTAGGCAGGAAGGGGTTAGAAAAGGTTTCCAGGTCAAGGGGAAGGAGGTGAGGTGGGCAGAGAGATGTAGGAGAGATGGAGAAACTGGTGAAACAGGGTCACTAAGAAGATGGGAAAAGATGGCCCTGGAATATACCTGGAGGAATTTGTTTCGAAGAGGTTAATACTCCCTCCATCTCTCTAGGGACAGGAACCAAGCCTCTTCCAGTTCTTTGGCACAAATAGGGAATTCCCAAAGGGGAGGGCCTAGATCTCCTCCTCCAGGGTCAGGGTTAGGGTCAGATCAGATGGTTGGGAGTCAAGCTGAAGTGGAGGTGACTGGAGAAGCCCAAATTATGGATGGGGATAAAGTTGATATGGGATCAGGGTGGAGGTCAGGATTCAAGTTGGGATCAAGTTAAGGGTCATTGTTGAAGTCCCTGAGTAGGGTCATTATTACGTAGTAGGGTCATTATTATGTAGGTAAGGAGAGAGGTCCTACCTTCCTCTTGACAGAGCCAGTATTTTTCAGGAAAGTAGGGGTGGCCTGATATAGAACCCTTATAGCTGTAGTTCTGCACGGCACATTTGACCATCTTCTGCAGGGCTTCAGGATCCACGTGGCGCTGCATGGTCTGAGTCAGGCCCTGGGCAAGGGGAGAGGAGAGGAAATGACTAGGTGCCTAAAGACCCCATGTCCCGCTGGACCCAGATCCAGCGCCTATTGAGAAAGCCCAGTTGGGTGTCTTCCCTATGCCAGAGGTATCCCCATGCCAGTCTTGGCCCCCTCTGCATAGTTCTTTGTTTGAATCACACTTTCTTCCTTTCTTTCTATCTAAGGCTAGGGCTTGGAGACAGGAATTTGTCCTGAGTGCTTTTCTGATGTTCTCATTTCTGTCCTTTCCTTGACTGGGACCTCTTTAAGGACAGAGCTGGATGTTCCTGTTTTCTTGCAGACTGTGCTATCTGGGAGCAGAGCCTGGGTCTCCCCAAACAGACCAACAAGCCCCTGGTATAACCTGGAGCCTCAGGAAAGGCTGGCTGCCTGGGAGCCAGCTACCTGATGCAGGTGTTTTGGGAGGGAGTGCTTTCTGGGAATTTGGCACCTTGAAGGAGATGAATGATGTGGCCGGAGGGAAACCTAATTTTAAATCTGACTCCAGCCTTACCCTGACTCTACTGTGGCTCTGATCTTGACACCAATATCACCCTTGACCCTGACACTCACTTTGCCCTGGTGCTTATCCTACCCTGACCTTTTTCCTAATCTTGGTTCAGGCCCTGGTTTCCTCTGCTTCTTGGAGATTACCTTGTCTTATTTCCTTCAATCTCTTTTTGAGCTAGATCTGCGGAATTCCTGATTAAGACCTACCTCTGGAGCTCCCTTGTCCCTCAGCTTAGGGAAGAATGTCTCATTGTAAACCAATAGATCTCTGCACGCAGCTGATTTGAATATATAATGCTGCCACATAACGCACCAATATATAATGCTACCCCAATTCTGGGTCACAGGGGTGGGACACCCAGCAAAGTCAGAGACTAGAAAGGACTTCCTCATAGTGGGCAGCAAGGAGCTGGGATCATGACACTGCTGCCCACATTTCCCCCTTATGAGCTGAAGAGCAAAGGCTTCTCCTGGCCAAGATGAGACCTGGTACCCCTACTGCCCTCAAAGCCCCCCCCCCCCAAGGGTTTCTTGGATCTCTGTGCCCAGCTGAGGTTTTGTTTTGTGGGCAGATCCTGCACAGTTATATTCCATATGGGGGAAAGAGCCACATGACTTGGCATTCCCTTGACCTTTACACACACACACACATCTCCAGTCATTTAGGAGAACTCATAGATGTCATCAATTTTCCCCTTAGAAGCTTTCCTCACATGTCTCTATCTTTGATTGTCTGCTCATGGTTTATGAGTCAGAAACTAAAAAAGCTTATTGGAGGGTGCCTGGGTGGCTCAGTGGGTTAAAACCTCTGCCTTCAGCTTGGGTCATGATCCCAGGGTTCTGGGATCGAGCTCTGCATTGGGCTCTCTGTTCAGCAGGGAGCCTGATTCCTCCTCTCTCTCTGCCTGCCTCTCTGCCTACTTGTGATTTCTGTCTGTCAAATAAATAAATAAAATCTTTAAAAAAAAAAAAAAGCTTATTGGAGGCTTTGAGGTGTGGGTGGGTTTTGTCAACCAGGAGCATCATTGTAGGGTGGTCTGGCAAACTATTTTTGTTAAATTCTGTCAGTATCTCTACGTCTTCCCTCTTGAGCTGATCAGATCCTTCAGAAGAGACTTTCAGTCTTTGGCCTACAGGTAGTGGCCTGGCTGCCAGTGTTCTGAGAATCTAGTGGAGAAGAGGGGTGGGGGGGGTTGGCATTCAGTATGTGGAGGTTCACTTGTTTTCACTATGGTACCCTGCCCTCAGATGGGCCTGATAGCCCCAGTCCTGAGATCCTCACCAAAAAATTAGCCTTCTGATTTTTGCAGAGATGGGGCAAGCAGTCACTCCACAGCATGGAATAGAAGAGGGAATTAGTGGGTTTAACTGCTTTTAAAATATATATATTATTTATTTGAGAGAGAGACAGAGAGAGAGAGAGCGTGCCCATGAGCAGGAGGGTGGGGATGGAAATGGGAGGGGGGAGCAGGGAGCAGAGGAAGAGCCAGACAGACTCCTCTCTGAACAGGGAGTTGGATGGGGGGCTTGATGCAATGTGCGGCTCAGTTGAGGGGCTGGATCCCAGGACCCCAAGATCATGACGTGACCTGAAGGCAGTTGCTTACCAACTGAGCCACCCAGGCACCCCGGTTTAATTGGTTCTTAAACAGCTTTCAAATCATCCTTATTTTATTTTATTTATTTATTTGTTTTTTTAAGATTTTATTTATTTATTGACAGACAGAGATCACAAGTAGGCAGAGAGGCAGGCAGAGAGAGAGAGAGAGAGAGAGGGAAGCAGGCTTCCCGCGGAGCAGGGAGCCTGATGCGGGGCTTGATCCCAGGACCCTGAGATCATGAGCCGAGCCGAAGGCAGCAGCCCAAACCACTGAGCCACCCAGGCGCCCCAAATCATCCTTATTTTAGCTGTGGTCCTCTCCTATCTTCAGTTCCAGAGAAGTCCAGTATTACCAATTCCTGAGCCTTTATGAAAATTCTGCAATTTTAAGTTGAATCATGTCCTGTGTTTCCCACTGCTGGCTTTGGATTCAGCTTTCTACTTAATTGATTGTACTACTTAGTTGATTGTACTTTCTAGCTTCTGAAATTTTGTGGCCATTGTCCTTTCTTTCCGACTAGTCTTGTGAGTTTGTGTCAAATATCCATTTACAGGAGTTTTAGAGGGTTTCAGGAGAGAGTCCAAATACATATGTTCAATTTCAACCTGGAAAATTATAGTTATATTCTTTATACTAATCCTTTGTCAATTACATGTTGCAAATACCTTTTCTCAGTTTGTGGCTTGTATCTTCATTTCCTTTATAGTGTCTTTTGATGAAAAGAACTTCTTAATTTTAACATATGTGAATTTATTAATCTTTTCTTTTATGTAATACTTTTGTGACTTGTTTAATAAATACAACCATAGTCTCAGATAATAATGTCCTATATTTTCTTCTAAAAGGAAATAGTTTTATTTTCCATAGTTAAATCTTTAATCTATCAGGAGTTGCCATTGGTGTGAGTTAGGGATCAGTTTTCTTTTTATCGATCTGGATAACCAACTGTCCCATTGAATAGTCTATCACCCCCTGCACCCTTCCCCTGCCCCCCGCACCAATATATAATGCTACCCCAATTCTGATGTATCTTTTCCCATAGCTTTACTTTCAATCATCTTTGTTGTATATTGTTCCATGTATATATGGCCCCATATCTGGTCTGTTTTATTCTCTATTAATCAGTTTGGCTATTCCTATAGTAATACTATATTTTATAAATGTTAGTCACCCTTCCTACATGCATGTTATACATGTTTATTTTATTTTTTAAAAATTTTATTTATTTGATAGAGAGATCACAAGTAGGCAGAGAGGCAGGCAGAGAGAGGTGGGGGAAGCAGGTTCCCTGCTGAGCAGAGAGCCTGTTGTGGGGCTCGATCCTAGGACCCTGGGATCATGACCTGGGCCGAAGGCAGAGGCTTAACCCACCCAGGTGCCCCTATACCTGTTTATTTTTTAAGCAAAATTTTATATTATCCATATACTTTTATACACATTATTATATTCCTACTGATCTTTTTGTTGACAATCATATAGAGGTTTGTGTGTGTGTGTATATGCATTTGTTTTTTTTAATTATGCTTCCCGGGGCACCTGTCACCTCATTTGGAAGAGCATGTGGCTCTTGATCTTGGGGTCATGAGTTTGAGCCCCATATTGGGTGTAGAGAGTACTTAAAATGAATAAATAAATTAAAACTTAAAAATAATTATGTTTCCTAAATATTTACTGTTGAGGTAAAGAAACGTGATTGGCTTTTATCTTATATTCACCCAACTTTCTAAATTCTTATTCTAATACTTTGTAGATGCTATGTACACAACTGTATTATCTGTGATAGTAAGTTCTTTGTATTCCTTTCTTACCCTTTTATCTTACATAATATTGTTTTCCAAAATACAACTTATCTGATATTTTTTTCTAAATTTTGGCACTTTTCTTAATTTAACAAATGAAAAATCACAAGTATTTTCCATTGACATTGGTTGTTTAAATTTACCAATTTCTCACATTTACCAATTTCTTAGCTCACCATTCCTTCTTGAATCTCAGATTTTCCTTTTGTGATCAAAAGGAAAATCTTCCTTCTCCCCAGAGTAGATCCTTTAGAAGTTCCTTTGTTATAGGTCTGATGGTAGTGAACATTTCTATTTTGTTTGCCTGTAAAGACTTTATCTTTCTTTTGTTCTTGAAAGAAAGACACTTTGGGTGCCTGGGTGGCTCAGTCAGTTGAGTGCCTTCAGCTCAGGTTGTGATCTGGAAGTCCTGGGATCCAGCCCTGCTTCAGGCTCCCTGCTCAGTGGGGAGTCTGCTTCTCCCTCTCCCTCTGCCCCTTCTCCCTGCTCTTGCTCTCTCTCAAGTAAATAAGATCTTTAAAAAATAAAGAAAGGAAGGAAGAACCTTTGAAAATGATTCTTCTCTGCCTGTTTTTAAGGTTATCTCTTAAGCTGGTGTTGGGTAGTTCCACTGTGAGTTACTTACATGTGAAATTCCTATTTATTCTTATCTGTGGATTCATTTCTTTTATTAGTTCTGGAAAATTTGGTGCCTTTTTATCTTCAGATATTGCCTGTTCTTTCTGCTTTTTCCTTTTGGGACCCTGAATAGATGTGTAGGAGACCGTCTCCTTCTGTCTTTCATATTGCTTAATGTTTCTTTCATATTTTTTAACCACTTGGTCTCTGTGCTGCATTCTGGGAAATGTCTTTTGCTCTTTCATTTCACTAATGCTCTTTTTTTTTTTAGTTTTTATTTTAATTCCAGTTAGTTAACATAGAGTTTTATTAGTTTCAGGTGTACAATATAGTGATTCAACACTTCCATACATCACCCAATGCTCGTCACTAGTGCCCTCCTAATCCCCATCACCTATTTCACCCATCCCTCCCACCCACCTCCCTTCCAGTAACCATCGGTTTATTCTCTACATTTAAGAATCTGTTTCTTGATTTGTTTCTCTCTTTCTCCCTTTTTGTTTTAAGATTTATTTATTTATTTGAGGGAGAGAGAGAACATGAGCAGGAGGGAAGGGCAGAGAGAGAAGGAGAAACAGATTTCACTGCTGAGCAGGAAGCCTGACATGGGGCTCAATCCTAGGACTCTGGGATCATGACCTTAGTCAAAGGCAGACACTTAACCAATTGAGCCACCCAGGTGCTTCTTGTGTCTCTTTTTCCCTTTGCTTTTTTGTTTCTTATATTTCATATGTGTGAAATCATATGGCGTTTGTCTTTCTCTGGCTTGTTTCATTTAGCATTATACTCTCTTGCTCCGTCCTTGTTGTTGCAAATAGCAAGATTTCATTCTTTTATGGCTGAATAATATTCCATTGTATACATACACACCTCACCTTCTTTATTCTTTCATCTGTCAATGGACACTTGGGCTGCTCCCATATCTTGGCTACTGTAAATAATGCTGCTATGAACATAGGGGTTCATGTATCCCTTTGAATTAGGGTTTTTGTGTTCTTTGGGTAAGTACCTAGTAGTGTGATTGCTGGATTGTGGGGTAGTTCTATATTTAACTTTTTGAGGAAACTCCATACTGTTTTCCAGAGTGGCTGTACCAGTTTGCATTCCCACCAACGGTGTAAGAGGGTTCCCCTTTCTCCATATCCACACCAACACCTGTTGTTTCTTGTGTTGCTGATTTTAGCCATTCTGACAGGTGTGAGGTGATAGCTCTTTGTAGTTTTATTTGCATTTCCCTAATGGTAAGTGATGATGAACACCTTTTCATGTGTCTGTTGACCATCTTTATATCTTCTTTGGAGAAATATCTGTTTATATCTTCTGCCCATTTTATTTATTTGAGAAAGAGAGAGAAAGAGCATGGGGGGAGGCAGAGGGAAAGAGAATCTTAAGCAGACTCCCCCTGCCCCCCCAGCACACAGCCTGATGCAGAGCTTGGCCTCACGACCCTGATATCGTGACCTGAACCAAAATCAAGAGTCAGACACTTAAGTGATTGAGCAACCCAGTTGTCCCTCTTCTATCCATTTTTAAAGTTGGATTATTTGTTTTTTGGGGTGGTTGAGTTTTATATGTTCTTTATATATTTTGAATACTAACCCTTTATTGAATATATCATTTGCAAATATCTTCTATCATTCCCTATGTTGCCTTTTAGCTTTGTTAGTTGTTCCCTTTGCTGTGCAGAAACTTTTTACTTTGATATAGACTAATAGTTTACTTTTGATTTTGTTTCCCTTGCCTCAGGAAACATATCTAGAAAAAAGTAGCTTCTGCCAATGCCGAAGAGGTTAACAATATTTGTTCTTCCAATCCATGAGCAAGGAATGTCATTCCATTTCTTTATGTCATCTCACTGACACTCTTAAACTGTGTCTAATCTGCCCTTTGACCCATCTACTGAGATATTGTTTTTTTTTTTTTAACGATTTTATTTATTTATTTGTAAGGGAGAGAGAACAAGCGAGCACAGGCAGACAAAGAGGCAGGCAGAGGCAGAGGGAGAAGCAGGCTCCCCGCCGAGCACGGAGCCCGATGCGGGACTCGATCCCAGGACCCTGGGATCATGACCTGAGCCGAAGGCAGCTGCTTAACCAACTGAGCCACCCAGGCATCCCGAGATATTGGTTTTAACACATATGTTTTTTATTCCTAAAATTTCTATTCTTTTTTGTTTTTTTTACATTTGTCTGGTCTTTAAATATAATCACTAGTTGTTTGCTCATTTTGATAATTTCATTTTATTTTTAAAAATCATAGTAATTATTTTGTATTCTTTAACTGTTAATTCTAATATCTGAAGTCCTTAGAGATTTTAGTCTGCTATTCCTGCTGACTGTCATATGGTGGTTTGTTTCCCTGTATCTCTTATTGCGAACTCAGATTTGATTGGCCTTACTCTGAAGCATACTTGGAAACCTACATTAAGGGTATTTTCTACTACAGAGGATACACATTCATCGTGTGTGTGTGTGTGTGTGTGTGTGTGTGTGTGTGTGGTGGGGGCAGGGAGCCAGAGCACTAAACTTTCTGGGTTATTTTCAAGTGTAAGAATCAGTTTCTTCACCTCATTTAAGGCTTAAACTCCTGCTTGTAGTGCTGATATTGGCATTCACTCTCAGGGCATCCTAAGTATACTTACCATGCACCTCCATGAGAGTCCAGAAAAAAAATTTAATTTTTATGCAAGACCTAGTTGTTTTCAAGCAGGAGGGCACTTGAGAATTTCTAGATCAGCATACTGTCAGAAGCAGAAGCCTTTCCTTCATTCTTAATCCCACTGCTGTCTGGCTTTCACTCCTTTCGACTCACCGAACCTGTCTGGCCAGATTGCTAAAGGTTACTACATCCAAGAGATCAAGGTCTGTGTTGACATTTGACATTGACCTTTGTCTAAAATGCGGTCTTTGTTGGTTTCTCTTTGATTTTTCTCCTATCACCCTGTCTCCTCTTGTGGCTCTTCCTTTACTTACCTCTTAAATAATCTGTATTCTCCAAAGTCCATCCTTGACCTCTTTCTTGTTTTTTCTTGGCAATTTCATACATTCCTACGACTTTAGCTACCGCCTATATGTTGATGATTTCAAAATCTGTATCCGTAGCCCAGCCCCTTTCCCTTTGCTTCAGATAAGTATATTCAACCACCTACCAGATATCTCCTGTTCATCCTTGAATATTTTTGTCCCAAAAGGAACTCCAAATATTTTTCTAATCTGCAATTCCAAATCTCAGAACTACTGTTCCTCTAGTTGCCAGAGCCCTAAACCCAGGAGTCATCCTAATCTGTCCTCTCTTCTTTATACCTAGATGGTGACCGAGATCTATCTCTTCAAGATCTATCTACTTCTTAAAATTCCCTCCTATTGAATGTCAAAAAACATCCAGGCACTCTCATATTTTTCTGGTGGGCATGTAAATTATTATAACTCTTTTTATAGCAGTTTGAAGTGTGTGTCAAAAGTCTTCAAAGTGTGCATATCCTTTCTCCCAATACTTTTTCATGTCTAGTAGTTTGTCCTAAGGAGATAGTTGATGTCTACGGATATACACAAATGATTACACTAGCAATATTTTGTAAAGAATCTAAATTTCCAATAAGATTCCTTAAACATATTTTGGTACATTCATAAAATAAGATACCATAGTCATTAAAAGGACAGTATAGAGTATTTTTCCACAAAAAATGTACCCGATATGTGGTTATATGCAAAGAGTAAGATTCAAAGTGTTAGTAGACAATGTGATGCCATTTTCATAAAAAATGTTTGCTTCCTAAAAAGGCATATACTAATAAATTAACAATGGATGGGGCGCCTGGGTGGCTCAGTGGGTTAAGCCGCTGCCTTCAGCTCAGGTCATGATCTCAGGGTCCTGGGATCAAGTCTCTGCTCAGCAGGGAGCCTGCTTCCCTCTCTCTCTCTCTGCCTGCCTCTCTGTCTACTTGTGATCTCTCTCTGTCAAATAAATAAATACAAAATCTTTAAAAAAAAAATTAACAATGGATAATTTGGGTAGTGAGATCATAGGACTTTTTCCTTTGTGCTTCTCTGGATTATCTGAGCTATTATCTCAGATATCAGTTATCTGAAATTATTCTGCATTGAGCATCTATTTATTTTATAATTATAACCATTATTTAAAAGGTTCTCTCCTAGTCAAAAGATTCCCTTTTCACTGCCACAGTCTCTCCTTATCTATCACCTACACCTTTCTCCCTTATCCTTCACCACCTCACAGGCTTCCTGCCCTGAGCCCCAGCCCCTCCAGTCTCCTGCCAACTGTGGCTCCTCTCACCATTGGGCCAGTCTCTCCCTCTGCTCCAGTTCTTAATTCCTGGAGGATCTCTGTCCCTAAGCTGCCCTTTCCCCTGACTCTTCTCTGTTGGAAGCCTCCTCCCTCAGGATCTCTTAGTAGACCTGCCCTTCGAGAACCAGGAACGCTCTCTCTTTTCCAGCTCTTGTACCGGTACATCCACTGGGCGACCCTATTTTGTTCACTTGTCTGAGAGCTCTTCACAGGCATGGCCTGGCCTTTCTTTTTGTATCTGCATTGTGCCTGGCACGTGTAGATACTCACCATTTGCTGGACGGTACACACAGATAAATTCCGTTAGTCAGAGTCACAAGTAGACTCACAGATCTTGTCTCCATTTTGCGAAAGCTGCACAGACCCCTTGGTCACTCACCTTTAAGTACAGACATATAGACACAAGGAGACTGTGATATATATGCATGTAAACATCACTATAGCACCTTCTCTGGCATATCCCACAGGCAGCCTCAGGGCCTTTGCATTTTCTGGTCACTCTGCCTGGAACCCTATTCTGTCAGCTCTTCACAGGGCTAGTTCTCTCATATCTTTCTGATCTCTGCTTGATGTCACTGTAAGAGAGAGGTCTTCCGTGGCCTTCCTATTTAAGTAGCTCTGCCTGGTTAGTTTCCATTTCCATTACTCTGTTTATTTCCTATACAGCATTTTGGATAATTTATAAAACTTGTTTATTTCTTGGTAATTATCTATCTCTTTCCACCACCTGCCCTGGTGGAGTAGGAGGGTACCATGAGGACAGACTATTGTACTATTTTATATATTATAAATTCCATGCCTAGGCAAATGAATAAATACATGCATTGTGTGCACATGTGCACACACACACACACAGATACAAATAATTACAAACACATAACAACCACCACACACTACCATCATTCAGACACACATGACCATACCCTGGCCTGCCCACCCTCCCAGTCTCTACTTACCGGTGTCACAAACTTGTTGGCTTCCCAGGCCCACAGAGGTGGGTCTTTATAGACCTCCTTGATAGAGGTAGGAGCCCTGTAGGAGTCACTGTAGGTGCTGATGGGGGTCTTGGTCTTGCGGGAGAAGAGGAACATAGTGAGGTCTAGGAGATGCTGTGGAGGTCTTTACCTACCAAGGGCTCTGTGAGACATCAGTGACAACCCTCACTGCCAGAAAGCCTACACCTCCAGCCTGGCAGGTGTCCCTTAGCTGCTGTGACCCCCTCCTATAGAGGATCTCTCAGTTGCCCTCCCTCACAAACTTCCAGCTCCTACCCTACCCTGTTTCCCCCTCTAGGATGGGCACCACCCATTATGATATCACCTGGCTCAGCCCCATCCCTGGGGAGGTGAGAAGATCCAATTCCCACCCTACCCCCAGCCTCTTCCTGCCTCAAGCCTCTCAAAAGATTCCAATTTCCAAGAGTGCAGAGGGTCCCTGGAGATCACCTAGGCCAAACTCCTCGCTTTGATGAAGAGAAATGGAGGTTCTGAGGCATCAAGTGACTTGTCCAGGGTCAGTGGCAGGCCTGGCCTGGGAACCCATGAGTGGAAGCAGAGTGAAATATGTATCCAGAGAATCAGTTCTCTCCCCTTCCCAGCCCACCTGCCCCTTGCCCACGACCCAGGTAGGGAGTTGAGGCTGGCTTGTTTGATGCTTTTAATATCATTATTTGTGTTACACGATACACAACCAAGGATGATGGTCAATACTGCGATGGAAATGTTAAAAAAAATATTATACACGGCTCATGTCTTCCACACACCTTCCTGGAAATAAATTAGTGAGCACGGAGAAACCTGGCTGGTTGGCAGCCAGAGCTGAGGGTAGAGGGAGTGTTAAGGCAGTATCTACAAGGGGGAAGGATGACGGGGTTGGGGGGGGCAAGCTAAGGCCTCCATTCCACCCCTCCAACATCCCAGACAGGAAAGGAGGGACCCACACACTCTCCTAGACCCAGAAGATGCTGGCTACCAGCTTCCTACTTCTCTCCACTTGTACACTGCCTCAGTTAGAAGCCCTTGCCTGCCAGGGAACTAGTGTGTCCTGTGGGTAGGGTGCCTCAGGGCCAGAGAGGTTGAGCAGTGGGCCAGTCATAGAGCAAGTCAGCAGCAAAGGCAGTAATCTAAATGAGCCCTCGTGGGGGCCCTGCCCGGAAGAGAGGAGGTACCCATGTTCTAGAAGGATAAGTCAGGGAGCCCAGGGTAATGATAGTAGTGGTAGGAAGCTTGACTATGGGGCCCAGCTGATGGGATGGGGATGCTGACCAGGGTGGCAGAGAGAGATTCAGATGGGAGCCAGTATGGATCTTGTAGGCCCTGCAGGTGCCTTCTTTGTCCCTGCCTTCCTTTGACATTTTCTACTCACCTAACCAGGGTCCCTGCACTCGAGGAAGTAGGAGAAGGTGGAGGAACTGAGGGTAGAAAGCTGCACCTCAAAACTTTGGAGCTGGCAGCCTGGGGGTGTGGTGTGTGGAGAGGGGTTACCCTTCTCAAGCTAGCAGCCTTATTCTCTCTTCTCACTACCCTCCCCTCCTTTCAGCTCCCCTCTCCCAGGAATGGCAGCCAGGGAGTGGTATATATGAGAGTGGATACACCAGCGTGTGTGGGCTTTCAGCATGGAGGAATGGGGAGTGTACACCCTGGTCCTGGGGTTTGTGAGGCATAAGACCTGAGCAGTCTTAGGCTCTCTGTGCTTTCGTGTTTCTTCACATGAGGCAGGTCTCTATTGCCTAGTTCAGGGGCAGGGGGCTTGGTCACCTCCTCCCTCTTATTTTCATCCTCAGCTTTTCTGTTCTCCCCCCTCCCCGCCCCAGCAGCAGCAGCAGCAGCAGCAGCATACGCACTCTGACTCCCAGATGCCACACAGAGCTACACACACAACATATACTCCCCTCCCCACATACATGTTCATGGAATACACATGTATTCCCATATAGATCCCAAACACACACAGGTCCCTTAGGAACTTCCCCTCTCCTTTCCACAGAGAAACAGAACTCAGGAAGCCCCACAGGTGTATTCAGACACACGAAGACCTGCCTACACACCTCCACAGAAATTCCTATGAAGAAATTCCTTCGTTTGAAAAGACCTTAAGAGTAATTTCAGACCCTGCTCATTTTATAGTTGAGGAAACTGAAGCCCAGAGAACACAAGTGCTTGTTGAGATCATGGAGAGAGTGCTAGCATGAGGGCCACAACTCAAGCTTCTGACTCCTAGGCCAGGGCTCGCAGCCCACTGCTGAGCAGCCTCATGTCACTAAGAGACCACACAGTCACTTTCCCGCTATGCACACGCACGTCCATGAAGAAATAGACACCTGGAGAGACAGGCCCAACACACAGACATAGACACATACCCTGACAGCCTCACACACACATACACACACATTCCGCCAAGTTCTCCCTACCATACACATGCTACCACTGTTTTTTCCTAAGCTTGCCTCCTTGAAGATTCTTGTGGAGAAGTGGTATCTGGGATCTAGGGCTAGAGAGAGATGGGAATGCGGCTTTCAAGGCCAGCCCTACCTCCTGCTTCCATCCTAGGATGGAAACCAATGAACAGAAATGTGGGGGGTGGGAGGAGCTGGCAGAGAAATAGATGCATTGGTTGGGGGTGGGTGAGGATAGATCATATCACCCCAAACTGGTCTGTCTCCAAGGCCCACCTTACCCTTCTCCACAACCCAGAGAGCAAGGAAGGGGGTGAATGGGGCAAAGAAGAGGAAGAAGGCAGTGATTCTATGGAGGGGGGCAGTATCCCACTGGGCAGCTTTGCCAGGCTTCCCATCTGGAGAGGAGGGGAAAACAAATAGTTATATGGGCCGGCAGGGGGCGTGTGGAGGGGGCTCTGAGGTGCTGGGCCCTGCTCCCACTGCCCTGGGTCTTTCTCCCTCCCAGCCCCCTTTCCTTTTCAGGCTGGAGCTGGGGGGCTCATGGCTTTGCTGGGGTGAGGCTAAGCCCCTGGCTTTGTGATCCCTACCCCACTCATTAGTGTTAGCCTCCCTGCTGTCTAGTCCTTCCTCTCCCCTCTGGACAGCAGCTTTGGGGAGAGGGGCAGGGTACTGGGCATGGTCCCCCAAGTAACTGAACAAACAGCCCCCGCCGCTCCTCAGCCCCCGGGGTGGAGAAAGACCCGGTTTTGGTTTCTCCGGCTCCATGAACACACAGAGGTACACGTCCTACCATAGGAGGAAGCAATGACTGTTACGAGGTTGGCGGCTGTAGGGGGCACGGGGGCCGGGGGCAGGCGGACGAGCTGGGGAGGGGTTGGCCCCCGCCCTGTCCGACCTGGCCCACGGGGGCCCTGCCCCAGGCGGCCGCAATGGCCCCACCCGCTACTGAATGTGGCAGGCAGTGGAGGACGTGGCCTGGCAGCACATGCAGGTGGGGTTCACAGACTTGGGGGGGATGAGGTCCAGGTCCTCGTCGTCAGGGATCTCGTCTAACCGGTAGCCGTCCTTCAGCAGCTGGATGTTCAAATCTTGGTTGATCTGCTGTAGACAAAGGGGAGGGAGGTCAGGCTCGGGGCAATCCGGAGGTACCACCCACACCCAGGTGGCGCCCCCACTCAGTCCGATCACGGGTTACTGAAAGGCCAAGCTCTGCCTCTTCTTAGGCCCCAGCCTCAGTTCTGGCCTCACTTCCTTACAGGTGCATCCCTGAGGCCTCACCTCTCTACAAAGAGCATCCCATTCTAAGGGCAACTTCTGCCTCTGTTAGGCTGGTCCCTATTTCAGGCCTCGCCCCATAGAGTGTCGCCTGGATTTCACACTCCATTCTCTTTAGGAGCCTTGTTTTAACCATGGGCTCAAGCCTCACCCCTAAAACTGGGCTCCCTACACTTTAGGCCAGTGTCTGACAGCCTCTGGGTTCTCTCTGACACTGTTCCATCCCAGGCCCTACCCCATTATGTCCAGTCCCTACAGGGCTCCACCTAGCTTTGCCCATTGCTCCTCTCAGGGTGTGATGTGGTGCCCCACCCCTTTTCCTGGATGGATGTGGTCCTGCTCAGGTACATCTAGGGTCCTAAAGAGTGGGGCCTCACCTCCGCCGAGGAGTAGCCAGAGGAGGAATATCTGGACATATCAAAGTCGTCATCGCTGATGGTGGAAGAAAAGACAGAGAAGTGATTCCCTGATATTAAATGGAAAACTCCCTGTACCCCACCCCATCAGTCCATACCTCCCCTCCCCCACACTTCCAAGTAAAGAGCAGATCTAAATAAAAGATTGTGCCCGCTGTACAAATGCCCAGCTCCCCTAGCCCTGCCCTTCTAAATGAAACTGCCCCCTGTAACCTTCTAAACGCCTGTTACATGCCTCACCCCGATTCCGCTCA
The DNA here is from genome assembly GCF_022355385.1 of Mustela nigripes. Classification (NCBI taxonomy): domain Eukaryota; kingdom Metazoa; phylum Chordata; class Mammalia; order Carnivora; family Mustelidae; genus Mustela; species Mustela nigripes. Next base: position 36,897,518 of record NC_081565.1, on the reverse strand, counting down.
CCTCTTTTCTAGGCTCAAATCCCCCTGACTTGTTGGGTTTCCCCAAAGTTCAAGTGTAGCCAGGTGCATTGCCAGCAGCAGGGCTCCTCCCTTAGAAGGAGCAGGATGTTGGACATTAAATCAGGGCCCAGTCAAGGGGCAGCAATTGCATCAGTCGTCTCAGGACAGCATCAGACTGTGCCAGTCCCCTTTTCCTCTCTCTGCTCCTTTCCTACTGCCAGATAAAAAAAATTCCATCCCCGAGGGATTCATCCTTGGAGAGCTCCTGGCTGTCTGAGGAACACCCATATCCCAATTCTGACAATATAGCAAGTGTGGCTCATATAGCCCACTTATACGTTCATAAAGGTTCCTGTGGCTTGCCCGGCTGCCCCAGCATCCCTGTACACACCTGTCCGTGTCAAGGGCTACCAGTGGCTTCTCATCTGGGCTCTGGTCAAGCGAGGAGTAGCCTTTATTGGGGACGACAAGCCTGGGTAGAAAATTTAGGGGATTGGATTGGCAACTGGAGCACATAGCCTGGTGAGGACCTGTATCGGGCCCTGACCCACCACTTCCCCCTGCCCCTTGGATCCTGTTGAGACTCTCCTCTCACAAAGGAGCTGGGCCTGAGGAGGGAGGGAAGAAGGAGAGGCATAGGACCAGTGGAAATAGATGTTGACTGACGGGGTCTGGGTGGGGTAGGGGAACCTCTACCTTGTCCGGGCCATGACATTGTTCTTCTTGGGTTGCTGGTTGACGGGGCTACCCATGCTGCCATTCTTCAGGGAGCCCTTCCGGGCCAGCTCCCGCTGCTTCTCTGCAGGAGAACATGGGAAGGAAGCTGTGTCCTGCTCCCAGGGCCACCCTACCTTACTGCTCAGGACTGACTGGGCTAGGCCTCCGCTGTGAAACCCCTTGCTTCTCTAGGAACCGAGGCAGGGATTCCAGGATAACCCTGGTTCTTGGTGGAGACAGTACTTGGTCCTGTACAACCTGAGGCAGATAGTAAGAGGCAATAGGAAGAGGATGACCCCTGTCTTCCAGAAGCTGTACTCTTATGGGGGGCAGTTAGTGTATACTCGACTCCAGAGAAAGGCTGGGGAAGGAGTGAGGAAGCAGAAGGATGGAGAAGTCAGGGTTCCTTGGATGTGATACTGTGAGCCAGAGAGAGGAGGGTATTCTAGGAAGGAGGGACAGCATATACAAAAACACATATATAAGTAAGCAAAATAAGTATGGATCCAGACGGGATGGAGGGGTGAAGCTGGAGGGAGGTCAAATATTAGACAAATAGGATATGTTTATTCAGTCATTCATTTATTTACCATTCACCATTATGTCTTAGGTCCTGTGTTAAGGGGTTGGGGGCTCCCTCTGGTTATAGACTCAGAGCTTGAAGGCCTTGAATGCCAGACAAAGGAACTTGGGATTAATGCAGAAGCCAAAGGAGCTACTGAAGTTGTGGTGTGGGAGGAGAAGAATGGGGCTGGCAGGGTAAAGAGCAAGAGGCTGGGGAGCTGCTACTCTTGTGCTAGCCTTTGAGTTCTCCAAGGCTTTAGAGTCTACCAGATCTGTGGGGCTGGCTACCAGGAGACCCACTGTCTGGTATGTGGCAGTGTTACCAGTAGCAAGTAGCTGCCTGGGCTCTAGAGGGGGCCTGTCTCCCCTTTCCTACTCATTTTAAGCCCAGATGTGGGAAAAGGGACTGCTGGGTGGAGATAGATGCTAGGAGAAAGCTTTCATAAAATAACCACTAGCTCCAGAAAGGCATGATGGAATGGGACTTTCCAGCTACTGTGATTCTGAAATTTCCCCTGACCTCCATGTCTCTTAGTTTCTCATCTCTCAGTCTCTGACCCTCTGTCTTTGCCACTGCTCCTCCTCTGACTCCAGTATTTTCCAGCTTTTTTCCAGGGGGCAGCAGCTGCCATTACCATTCTAAGACTCTAGGGGGTGCAATTTGCCTGAAAGTTCCCAGTGGTGATTTTCCTTGGTGCAACTGGGACAAGGTTCTGAGATTTCATGAGGAGCTTTGGTGGTAATGTAACGAGGAGGAAAGAAAGCATTATTTCAAAAGCATGTTGGAATTGTTTGAAATAGTGAAAAAAATGCAAACAATAAACTGGCAAAACCAAACTTTGGACTACTATGCAACCATTTAAAAGTGTGAAGTCATTCTTTATAAATTGACATTGCCAGGGGCTCCAAGGCATTAAATGGAAAACAAAAACAAAAACATTTTCAGAAAATGTGTACAGTATGATACTCCTTATGCTAAAATATAAAATAAAACAAGAAAAACTAAGAAAAGCTTAAAATGGTTATCCCTGGGGAGGAGAATATGGTAGAGGGAGGAATAGAAAGTTACACTTGTTAAAATACTTGTATTGTTAAACAATAACAAATAAAACTGGCTGTGGTTTGAGTCTGGTGTCTTGGGAAGATGAACAAATCCACTGAGAGAACTGCTCTCTTGTTTAGAAAAACAGCCTGAGGAGATCCCTGGATGTGGTCTGGAATGAGAGAAGCAAGATAAACACAAAACAAAACAAAACAAAACAAAACAAAACAAAAACACCCCCCCTCCACATACACCACAAGAAAAGAAAAAACAAAACAGAAAAACTGAATAAAAGAATAGGATTCTGTGAAGAGGAGCTCCAGCAGCTACAGAAGGAAAAGGTTTTACAACAGATGGAAAAAGGATCCAAAGAGGAGGGGTCTAGTATTTAGTGGGCAGTCAGAGTCTGAGAAGAAAATGGCCAAGAGGGTCGCAGGGATGGCAGAGGAGTTTTGAAGGACAGTCATGAGTTATATTTAATTGTAACTGTTTCCTGGATGCACTGTGCTGTAATTCTTCATGAAACCAAAATTTAGTAAGTCTGGTATATGCGGCGGCCTTTGGTGAGTGAAATCTTGACCCTGAAGGGAGAAGGGCAATGTCTGGCAGAGGGTGAAGTGAGAAAAGCAGCTGTGGGAGCTATGGGCAGCGGCTGGGAGCCAAGTGGCTTTAAAGAAGCACGCAGCTCCCGACTGACTTTGGAATGGGCGTGAAAAAACCCCCCAAAGGAAAGGTGTCCCTGGAAAGGGGGTGGGGAGATATTTGGGCTTACTAAAAAACCAAAGGAAAGCTCCTCAAAACAAAAGCCAACCAGTCCCTGAGATCTCTAGATGGGTGAGGAAGGAATAGGGAGAGGATCTCAGCTTCTAGGTTTGGGGATCCTTTCTGCCCCTCAAACAGAATGACTGACACCTACCTCTAAGGCAGTTTCCTTCAAGCCTGGCCCAGTGTTTGATGGGACTTCCAACCCTCTCTCTGGGGTTCCATGGTTTTATCCCTGAAGATATCCCCTGGAACACCTGGACTCTTCTTGGCCTCAGAAAGGCTTCCTAGAGCTTTGGGTCCTGCAGAGAACTATAACTTCCCTCTTTGCCTTGCAGGAGATAGGGTGTCTGGCAGTGCCTATGACTTGGTGGCTTGCATCTTGCGATCATCTACTCTGGGTTGGTTTATTTGTGCCACCTCACTGCAGACCCAGCCCAGAGTACCTTGTCTACTCCCCACATTTCCCTCACCCCCCAGACACACTCACCCAGCTTCACTTGGAGCGGGGATGGTTTGTAATTCATGGCTACTGACTCACCCTCCCGGGCGTCACAGTCCCCGTCTGAGATGGAGGCGGCGGCTGGGTCCTGTGAGGAGAAAGCAGAGACAGAAGGTTATTAGGTAGTGAATATATGGGGGTGCTCTCAGTCCTGAAGCTGATCTTCCCACCAGTCATCTGGGGACACTCCCCCCGAGCAGTATACAGGCCACTCAAAGACAGAAGGGCAGACCCATACATGCTGGACGAAGACCCTGAACTGGGTAAAAGAGCTGCAGATCTCAGCCCCACTTGCACCCACCTGGGTGTCTGTCTTCAAAGGCCTGTGTGAGCCAGTCTCCCCCCAGAAAGCCTACTGTGTGATTCCTTAAATACATAGGATCTCCTTGTCCAACCTCCCAAGTTGCCCTGTTCCTCAGGGGCCTTCCTATATATACTTGTTTGGAAAGGTCATTCTAGTTTCCTGTGAGTTTAAGTCTGGATTAAGGTCAGAGTAGATGCTCCCTAAGACAGGGTTCTCCTTCTGCTTCCCCTAGAACTGGACGGGCCCTTTCACTGGATCCAGAGAACTAACTGGCCAAGCCAGACCAGACTTCAAGACTATAGCCAATGGACAAAAGAGTTCTCATGAGAACTTCTTCATTTCACAGATGAATCCTAAAGAGTGTCACCTGAAAGGTTGGCTGGGTATGGTAAGTGAGAACATGAATAATGGCAAATCACCTGGGGAACAGTTAGTCCTGTGCTACTCAGTAATCAGGCACCACTGTTTCCTCCAAAATACTCCAAGCCTCTGCTACAAGGCCCAGGGCACTGGTCCACCTTACTGTAGTCAGTTGGAAGGGGCTGCAGTCATGCACATTGTCCCTGAGAAACTGATGACCAAGCACTGACACGGGCATGGCCACTCTAGGCATCTGCCTAGGATTAAAGAATGGTAAATCCAAGCTCTGAGAACTGCAGAGTAGACTCAAGGCTGTGTCTGTTCTGCCTCTGGAGGTGCATACAGCAGACAGACTCATAGAATGCTTCAGAATTGGCCCCACAGTGTCAGGCCAGGGATCTGAGTGACCCAGCAAGGGAAGGGGATAAAACCATTATGGTGGCTTCTGTTCCCTTTAGAATGAGGCAGTGGGGATGAAAACATGCTTGCCATTAAGGGGAAAGGAAAAAGTCTAGAATATTTGGAGGGAAGTCCTGGCCTTGCCTGTGTTCCTTCAGGCCATCCAGAGTACAAGACCCTGGGTGGGCTCTGTTGCCACAGTGGTTTGTGGGTTCCTGAGGGTAAAACCTGGGCCCTTGTCCTCTGCTCTGAACCACACCCCTTGGCTGGGACTGTAGGGGGCATGTCTCAGAACAAGTGGGGTGCTGCAGTGCCCCAGTGCATCTTGGGCAGCTTCCCATGCTGCAATCCTCTCCAATCCTTTATTCTCTGCCTCCTTGTCTCAGTTCCTCCCGAGAGACTCCTAATGGATAGCATTTGTCCCATGCAGACCTGGGCCCTTACATGACTCTCTGTGGCCAAAACAGCCTTGAGGTGCTACCTGTGGGGCACATTAAGACCTGATAGCTGGGGTCTGGCTTTCCCCTTCGGCCACAGGTAGGACTCACTCCCAAAGCAGCTTGAGGGATGACTTCTCAGAGGGTAAAGCCCATAAACATGCCTGTGGGATCCTACCAGGGAAGCACTGACACCTTTCCAATTTCCTTAGTCACATTACTTTTTCTGTAGCATTTCTCAGATGTCACACATACCATATCCATTTGGATATGGTTTCCTCTTCTGGCTTTGAGGACGCGGTGATCCTTGGCTCATGTTACCTCTTTAACCATCATTTTTTACTCCTCCCACGGCCCTTTGTGTCTTCAGCAGGTTCTGGCCCTCAGCCCATCTCTCCCCTTGGAGAGCCCTGATGTCTCCTACAGTTTAGAGTAACATTTTTACCGTGGTGACTTCTAAATCTATGGCCTTCCCAATCATGCATCTTCTCTAGAACCCTCCACCCCATCCATCCATGTAAGCCTCACTGTCCTTTCCCTGGGGGCGATTGTAAACACACAAGCTCCTCAGGCATTTGGGGCTAACCCTTCCCTCCTCGGCACAGATGAGTTCATCAGAGTTGCTTCTCAGTCTGGAGGTACTGGGTGGAAATGGTAACATGAGCCGGAAACTATGCAGGAAGAATACGGTCTGAGTGGGGGCTGGGAAGCTGTTGAGCAATTCTGGTCACAAGGACCCACATTTGGTCCTCAATGCCACTGGGCAGGTCTTGGTGGCTTTTGGTCCCTGAGAGAAACTGCCAGTTCCTGTGGGTCATAAGCCAGTGTGCAGAGCCCCAGGTTTGAGAAGTCCCATGCAAAGCCCACAATTTAGCATCTCCCCTGTCACTGTCCATGATAGAAGACCATCTTAATGGCAACAACAAAGATCTCTGGCACTGTGCCTAAAAATTCAAGTCTTTACTGTGGGCTTCCTGTATGTCTTCCCTGAGAGACACAGCCAATGCACCATGACCATCGCATGGAAATGTAATCAGGTTAAATGTGAAATATTCATGAATGTTAAGTATCAGAGAGAATCCAAGCACAGGGAAACGTCTGGCTCCACGAAATCAGGGAGAATTTAAAATGTCCCCCAAGGACATCTGACAGGAGTTAGCTAGATCCGGGAACTAGAGTGGGGATTAGCAAGATTAAACACTCAGTAGAGACAGACATTGAAATGCATCTCTAACAGCAACCCATGTTTCTGCAACCCTTCAAACAAATTCTCCACAGACTGCAGAAATGATTAATAACCCAGTCGCAGTGTTTATGGGACAGGATATATAGGCTAATGGCCAGTCAAAGCCAATATAATTAGACGAAGGCAAAAGTGCCAGAAGAATCCTTGGAGTTGGTCTGGTCCAGTGATTTTCATTAAACTGTGTTCCCTGAACCCTGTGCCTTGGAAGGGGCTGAGTGCAAGAGGGAAGCAATAGTAGTGAGACTGGAGATCCTCTTTTATTTCACTTATACACCAACCTTTCTACAAAATTTTGGTTGGAGAAAGGATTTTGTTGCAACTACGACAATAACAACAAAACAAAAATCCATTGATTTGAGGTGCCTGGCTGGGTTAGTCAGTAGAGTGAGTGATTCTTGATCTTGGGGTTATGAGTTTGAGCCCCACGCTGGGTGTAAACATTACTTAAAAATAAAATCTTTTTTTTTTAAAGGTTTTATTTATTTATTTGTCAGAGAGAGTGAGCACAGGCAGACAGAGAGGCAGGCAAAGGCAGAGGGAGAAGCAGGCTCCCTGCTGAGCAAACAACCCGATGTGGGACTCGATCCCAGGACGCCGGGATCATGACCTGAGCCAAAGGCAGCTGCTTAACCAACTGAGCAACCCAGATATCCCAAAAATAAAATCTTAAAAAAAAAAATCCATTGATTTAATCCAATCTGATCCTTTAAAAATGTTTTATTTTGAAATTATTAAACTTACACAAAAGCAAGAGAAAATAATGTAGTGAGATCCTGGGTACTTATCATCAGCTTCAACAAATTCAATTTTTTTTTATTTATTTTTTTAATTTTTTAAAAAGATTTTATTTATTTATTTGATAGAGATCACAAGTAGGCAGAGAGGCAGGCAAAGAGAGAGGAGGAAGCAGGCTCCCCGCTAAGCAGAGAGCCCGATGCGGGGCTCGATCCCAGGATCCTGGGATCATGACCTGGGATCATGATCAGGACCCTGAGCTGAAGGCAGAGGCTTTAATCCACTGAGCCACCCAGGCACCCCAACCCATTTTTTAAAAAGTAAATCTTGTCCCCTCCATTTATTAGCTGTGTAATCTGAGTTTCTGTTTCCTTATCTGTAAAATGGGATGCATTTTAATACCTACATGAAAGGTTCTTGTGAGGCTAATATAAGTCAATAGCTATGAGTACTTTCTAGTACATATTAAGCAATATATCTGTGCTAGTTATAAAGGTATTAATAGAGGTTCCTTAAGGCCCACACAATCATGGACATTATGTCCTGGGAGTGACTTGCCCACAGCTACAGCCCTGGTATCACACAGGTTGGGGCCTGTATCATGTAGGGATGTATCTGTGGAAAAGGTACTCCCTCCACGGGGTGAGGAGGAGCCTGACCAAGGGGCATTCTGCCTCCCTTCTCTCCTTACTCCTATACACAGTATTTCCTTCATTTATTTATCAGTGACAAGCCTGGGGGTCATAAAGATAGAAAAAAAGTCCCGTCATTAAGGAGTTCCCAGTAATTAACAACAGTGTCAAAAAACCAGATGAGTCCCAGAAGATAAATACAGTACTTAGAAATAAGGAAGTCATAAGTGGCCTCAAAAAATACAGTATTAGTTGAAGAGTAGGAACAGAATACAGATTACAGAAGATTTAGGAGGGAAGACGAAAACAGAAAGTAGAAACAGTTAACGTAGATATTCTTTCAAGGAGCCAGACTGAGAAGAAATTCTAACTGTAAGGAACTTTGGAGTCGAAAAATTTCTTTGGTCCTACAGAACGCTTGGACAATGTCCTAGACTGAGGCAAAAGAAGCCAGGTAGAAAAAGGAGATGTTTAATAGGGCATGGTCCTGGAGGATTCAAGAGGAGATGGAAACAGAGCCTTGGGCCAGAGAAGTAAGGTTCCCTACTGAAATGGAAGGGGGGTAAAGATGAGTGGGGGATGCAGAGAACATGGAAGCAGAAAGATAGGTGGAAAGTTAAAGGAGTTTATTCCTAAATACCTTGTAAGGCAAAGGAAGAAGTTGAGTACTAAGAGTGTGGGGGGGAAAGAGGTACTTGGTGACTGGCCAGAAGAGTAAGGAGATTAGACTGGATGGGCTTCTAAACTACAAATCCTTATCTTTTACCTAGGAGCCCTTGATGTTGTGACCAGGATGAAAACAAAAACAAAAACAAAAAAACCCCGCTCTCCGTGGTGCTGAACAATTTTGCCTTGCCTTGTGGACTGAACATGAATGATCAGGAGACATGATTCAGTTTTAGCTTTCCCACAAGAAAGGTAACCTCTGTCCTTACCTCCAAGGACTAATTCTCAGAAAAACAGAAATTTAAATGGATTCAGAATGAAGTATGAAGAGGCAAAGTGTTTGTACCAACATTATCTAAGCTTTCTTCGCCAAACACCGAATTTTCCTCTAGGTTTATGAGGGAGTTGGCAGAGGCAGTTCTGAATTGCAAAAGGCTACCTCTGGAACAGTCCTGTCTGTACCCTGTTCAGTTCCCTTGGGTGGAAGCAGGAAGCAGGGCAAACTTAGAGCAGGAACAGAGCCAGGAATAAAGATAACACTGATACAGAAACAGGAGAACAGGGAAGACCTGGAGCTCAGGCCACTCTCTGACACGTGGGTACAGCAAGATAAGGCATCAAAGACCAACTCTTGTTTCTGTCACAATTTGTCCTGAGGTCAGCTCAGAAACTACCTGGGGTCTCCTATTTTCAAGGTTATGCCACTACCCAAAATGTCTCTTGCCAGTGGGTAGAAATAAAGAGGTTTAGATACCATATTTTAGAGAGAGATACAGAAAATACAACTCAATGTCTTTATTTCCAATGTCCATGGCTGGGCAGAAACCTAATCTCCCATCTAAGAATATTCAGTAGCAACGTAGGCATTGGCTAGACCTCTCTATTTCCCTGCCGATGGCTGTTTATTCAGCCTAAAAGGCATTCCCATCTGTTTCTGACTCCACACCTCAACATGAGAATCATGTAACCAATAAAAGCTCTTTTGGTATGACCTGAAGTCCTGAGTCCTATTTCCTAAGTATGAGTTTTGGGCAGCTCCCACCTTAACTCCCCATCTCCCTTTCTCCAGGAGCTGCCTGCATTACCAGGCAATTGCGTAGGACTTCTATCTTTTGGGGACCTAATAAGACCTTTATGGGGCCCGCTTATGAAGAAGGACAAATACCTTTCACAAGTGTAAGGTCTTTGGGGGAAGATCAAGGAAACATAAGAGAGACCATCTTTCCAAATGCTGCTAGTGGCTTTTACAAAGAGGGGAAGAGGACTGAAAAAAAAAATCTATGAAGCCTAAATTTTCCAAGAGGGGCAGAAGATCCTGCCTAGTTCAGAGAGGCCTCTCTTATTAGTCTAAATCTCCTTAATCTCCTAGGTTTTTCATCAAAGAAGGCTCAATTCAAATAAAGCCAATACACTGAGTGTCCACTCTCTTTCCATCTCTGGAGTAGTCTACTGGTGGTTGCATGCAAAGCAAGAAAGTATTCTTTCTTTATACACACCACAATTCTGCAGAGGCATTTGGGGGCAAAGTAAATTAACCACAAAGAAGGAGAAAAGATTTATATGCTATAGCTAGACAGTGAGAACTCAAATTGGTCCTGTGATTAACTGAAAATTTTCTGTCTCCTTAAACAGCTTGATGGAATTCATTCCCAAAACAAGCACCACCAGGCTTTAGTATCTTTGTAGTGGCTGCTGTTGGGAGAACAAAAATGCAGAAGTGTTCTGCTGACCCCAGGCCTAATAACAACCATAGCCATGACAAGTTTAATAGATTTTTCTTAAAAAAAAAAAAAAAGAATTTATTTATTTATTTGAGCGAGAAGAGAGGGAGAGCACATGCAAGAAAGCACGAGCTGGGGGAAGGGGTCAGGGAGAGGGAGAAGCAGGCTCCCTGTTGAGCAGGGAGCCCAATATAGGTCTCGACCCCAGGACCCTGAGATCATGACCTGAGCTGAAGGCAGATGCCTAACAGACTGAGCCACCCAGGTGCCCTTGGATTTTTCTATTATAAAATAATGCATGCTAAAATTTTTAAAAATTCATCTTTAGTTTCACTACCTCGGGACAAGCTCTGTTAATGTTCTAGTGTATTTAAGTCTTGTGTGTATAGCATAGTAGTAGCACTTGGATTTCCCTCTCTAGGAGCTGGTGTCTCTCTTCATGATTACAGGGTGCGCTCCATGTACCATGTTGGTTCAGTGTGGTCCCATTTTGCTTGAATCAGATGGAGCCAAACAGAGTTTCCCCCAGAATATGAAGGAGGACTAAGAGGAGATGTAAAGCTCAAGACTGTAGGTTAGGTACCAGAGAAAGCCACTGGGCAGGGAGACAAGAATAAAGCTGATGTTCAGAAAGAAGCAGACACAAGAGATAACACAAAGTCCTTCCTAGACTCTGGTTCCAGAACTTGCTCTACCCTTCTAAGGCTTGAAGGGAACACCTGTCCTTGAATACTATGAGAAATCCTAGTGTCCTTATAGCTAGTTTCTTTTTTAACTTACAATAGCTTGAGTTGAAATTTGTTACTATAACCAGAGTGCCAACTAATACACATACCAGAACAACATTAAAAGAAAAACAAACTGGGGTGCCTGGATGGCTCAGTTGGTCAGGCATCCGCCTTCAACTCGGGTCATGATCTCAGGGTCCTGAGACTGATCTCTGTGTGTGGCTCCCTGCTGCTCCCTCTCCCTCTGTTCCTCCCCCCATTCCTCCTCTCTCACTTACTCTCTCAAATAAATAAATAAAAATAAACAAAAAAAACCTGTATCTTATATTATTAATTTTTATTTTTATTTTTTGAGAGAGACAGAGAGAGAATATAAGTGGAGGGGCAGAGGGAGAGGAAGAGAGAGAATCTTAAGCAGGCTCATGACCCCAAGATCAAAACTTGATCCAAAATCAAGAGTTGGATGGTTAACTGACTGAGCCACCCAGGCACCCCTTATATTCTGGAGTTTTAAAAATCAGTAATAGAATATAATCAACTCTCCATATTTTTATATGGTTTTTGAAATCATTAGTTTAATGGCTGCATAATATCCATAGAGGGGATGTACAATAACTTTTTTTTTGGTACAATAACTTTTTAACCATTCACTTATTTTGGACATTCAGGTTGCTTGTAATTTTTCACTATTATAAATAGCGCTATGATGAAATCCATATGTATTTGCATTTAAAATAAAAGATTTTATCTTATACACTTTAGAGAGAGAGAGAGAGAGAGTACGAGTAGAGGGAGGGGCAAAGGGAGAGGAAGAGAGAGAATCTCAAGCAGACTCTGTACTGAGTGTGGAGCCTGATGTGGGGCTCAATCCTATGACCCCAGGATCATGATCTGAGCCAAAACCAAGTCAGAAGCAAAACAGACTGAGCCACCCAGGTGCCCCTAGGATAATTTCTTTTCTTTTCTTTTTAAATATTTTATTTATTTATTTGACAGAGAGAGATTACAAGTAGGCAGAGAGAGAGAGGAGGAAGCATGCTCCCTGCTGAGCAGAGAGCCCGATGTGGGACTCGATCCCAGGACCCCGAGATCATGACCTGAGCTGAAGGCAGCGGCTTAACCCACTGAGCCACCCAGGTGCCCCTGCCTAGGATAATTTCTTAAAGTAGAAGTATAAGGTCAAAAAGCAGGAGTGCTTTTAAGATTCTTGATACATATTCCCAAACTGCTTTCCCAAAGGATTATTCCAATTTACAATGCCTCCAGTCATGACTGAGGGTTATAGCTGGTTTTTAATATTTTATTTCTCACTGTGTGCCAGGGGATTTCAGGTCATCACATCTATCCATCATCTTGCAAGAGAACTGTGCCTCCTTATTTATCTGATGGCCTCTGGGAAATCCTCTTTCAAAGAAAAGATTTCCCTCTGGGCATCACCTGCTAGAAAAAATATGCCTGACTTGAGGCCACCAATTAAGAACAAAAGAAGAGAAGACTTTGTTACACTGAAGTTTGGGAAAAATTCTAAATGGGGACAGTACTGCCTGGTGTCTGGCCACCATGCTTCAGCTGGTCCTTGACCCGTGCTAGCACATCAGCTGTGGGATCCGTGACTAATGCAGAGCCAGGACGCAAACTTCACAGAATGAGTATCCCTTGCTTTCAGACCTGGGATAGGAGGAGTCCAGAACCAAAATGGTTCTGGAGTTATCCCAGTGAGAGTGGAAGCTACTACTCCCTTGTCCATTACTTAGTTTTCAAAAATAGCTACTCAGGGGCGTCTGGGTGGCTCAGTCCTTAAGGGTCTGCCTTAGGCTTAGGTCATGATTCCCGGGTCCTGGGATCAAGACCCGTGTCAGGCTCCCTGCTTGGTGGGAAGTCTGCTTCTCCCTCCCCCTGTTTGTGTTCCCTCTCTCACTGTGTCTCTCTTTGTCAAATAAATAAATAAAATCTTTTAAAATATAGCTACTCAGAAACTACTCAGGGGAAAAAAAAGAATGGTGAGAGATATGAAGCTCATACTGGGATGGTAAAGGACTAAATTCATTTTTTTAAATGAGGAGACAAAGGGTCAGTGAGTTTTAAAAAAGATTTAGAATTAAAAATAGAACTTCCCTATAACCCTGTCATTGCACTCCTGGGTATTTACCCCAAAGATACAGATGTCATGAAAAGAAGGGCCATCTGTACCCCAATGTTTATAGCAGCAATGGCCACGGTCGCCAAACTGTGGAAAGAACCAAGATGCCCTTCAACGGACGAATGGATAAGGAAGATGTGGTCCATATACACTATGGAGTATTGTGCCTCCATCAGAAAGGATGAGTACCCAACTTTTGTAGCAACATGGACAGGACTCGAAGAGATTATGCTGAGTGAAATAAGTCAAGCAGAGAGAGTCAATTATCATATGGTTTCACTTATTTGTGGAGCATAACAAATATCATGGAGGACAAGGGGTGTTAGAGAGGAGAAGGGAGTTGGGGTAAATTGGAAGAAGAGGTGAATCATGAGAGACTACGGACTCTGAAAAACAATCTGAGGGGTTTGAAGTGGCAGGGGGGTGGGAGGTTGGGGTATCAGGTGCTGGGTATTATAGAGGGCACGGATTGCATGGAGCACTGGGTGTGGTGAAAAAATAATGAATACTGTTTTTATGAAAATAAATAAATTAAAAAAAAAAAGATTTAGAATACTACTCTGCTTCCTTTATGGTATGGATTGCCTGTCCCAGATTGATGTTCTATTATTCATTCCCATTCCTACTCACCTGGAACCCTATGACTAAAAAAGCCTTTCTTTGGGAGATAGGACAAATACATCAACTCAGGGACACCCACTGTAGCAGCTGTGTCTTGAGGGAAGCCTAGGGGACATAAAGGCCTAGGGGACAAGCCTCATAACCCAAGAGGCAGAAGCCAGAGCCAGGAATTAAGGAACCTTAGTTCTTCTGGGAGACCTGGCCTGGCCCAGCCCCTGTGACTTTCATCCCTATCCTTAAGTTTGTACCCTGAACCAGATGTTCAAGAGTCTTCTGCCTTATTTTGGACTAGCTAGAGACACAGGTCTTGGCCGATACAGTCTTGTGACCTAGAGGGTTTCCGAGCTCCCTATCCTGCCTACCTCCCTTGGCCCCCATTTCCACCTCTATAGAGAAGACTATCTCACTTAATGGCAAAAGGGGTGAAGGCATAAAGTTCTTTAAAAATAGATCAACAATGGTTAAAATGGCAAATTTTACATTATGAAAAAAAGGTAAGAAAATACTGGTAGGGCCTGAGACAGAAGGAGAAAATGTGTGAGGGTGGGCAGTGGATAGAAGGCAGTCCCTTCTCTCTCTTTATTTTCTTTATTCTCTTTCTTTTTTGTTTCAGTTTCAGCTAACACAGACTTTGGAGATGAAGCCTATGAGAGGAGGGAGAAATTATTCTAAGATCAAGGGAGCTGGAGGGGTCAAGGGATGCTGGGTTGGGTTTCTGGGGTCCTTCTGCTTATGTAGGGCCCAGAGGAGGGCAAGAAGGGAACAAGATATTGGGCTAACAAAGCTTTAGGAATCATGTCCGAAGGATCTTTCAGTTTCCTTCCAGGATATGAATTCTAGTATCCCAAGGTAAGGACGGAAGTACAGAACACTGAGGAAAGAGCCTGCCCAGGAATCAATAGAGGGCATTTGGTTGGAGAGTCCTTGAGATGGTCCTTCAGCCCCACACATGGTAGGAAGTTGATGCAGGAAAAATGCCAACAAACATTAACATTTGGTCTAGGCCAGACTGACTTGTGGATCTTCACCTAGATCTTGGCCCCAAATCTCACTGGAGAGTTTTTGGTAAGTTTCAATCACTCAAGGGCCTGAGCCTGTCCTGCACTGGTTCATGAATCTTTTGGACTCCTTATTTTCCAAGAAAACAAAGTAATAATCTGGCAGTCTATGGGATGTCTTCACACAATTGCCATTTCTGATTCTTCTCCTCTGGACATGGAAGAGTAAAAGCTACCTGTTTGCAATGAACAATGGACTCAGAGGGCTGGTATCAAACAGCTTCTCCCTTCTGTGTAATTTCCTACCTCTTCCTCACCTTTCAGCCTCTTCTAACTCTTCAACCTTCATTATGCCTGGCAAGCACTTTTGCTCACAAAGACAGCTTGCAGTTCTAAAGCTTAGCTCCTTGGACAGAGCTGTCTCATCTTCTTTCCTTTTTTTCATCCCAATAATTAAATATCAATGAGCTCACCACTTGTTAAAAAACCTCGATAGTCATTGAATACCAACATCTGGCAGGCAGGGAACAATGTACTTTGGGGAGGAAAAAATACCAAGACCAGATTCTTGCCAAGAAGACTTAGTCTAATGGTAAAAAGAAGACAGGAACACAGAATGGCCCATTTAAGGCAGCAAGAGGAGCATGAGAGTCAGGAATGCATGAAGGGTAGTAGAAGCACAGAGGAGAGAGTGATGGTGGTGATGGTTTGTTATCCTCCCTAACATAGAGGGTTGGGCCTGGACAGAAACCTGGTGAAACCAGAGGCTCACCTATTGGGTGGCTGGCAAAGAACAATGACAGTTGAGGCTTAGGGCTAGGACTCTATTCTAACAACTTTTAGTTATTGCTGATGCTACCAGGCATTTAGCCTACTCTGTTTCTGGGGGTGGAGGCAAGTACAATAGGTCCTTTCCTTTACTACTGAGATGCACAAACAACTCTCCCACAGAGAAAGGTCAAGAGGCTCTAGGTGGATGGCTGGGAGGTGTTTCTATTGGGAAACCAAAAAGAGATTCAGAGTCATAAGGGTGCTTAAGAGGGAGATATGGTGGCTCTGGTAAAACAAATTCTTGCTGCTTCCAGCCAAGTCTAGGGCCTGCCATCACTCTTATGGGGCATGCTTTGTGCAGCGGAGATGTTCATGTTAAAGGCTCCTGGAGGCTCAGAGCCCAGCCCAGAGAAGGAGGTCAGAGAGGAGAAAGACAGGTTTAACTCTACAAAGGCTCCTAAAGCTCTGAGTTTCTGTTAAATCAGCATTGCATGCGCGCGCGCACGCGTGTGTGTGTGTTAGGGGGAGAGAGAGAGAAAGAGAGAGAGAGAGAGAGACTTGCCAGTTAGTGAAGGAAGAGTAGGGGGAGGGAAGAATCTAGCCCAGCACAAACTCGAGGCAAGTTCTCAGCTGTGAAGCCAGCTGGTTACTGGTTATGCATCTCTTTAGGTAAATAGTACTTATCTGCTGAACTAGATGGTCCTGGGGTCCCTGTTGGAAGGTCTCCCCAGGCTTATGGTGGAAGAGAGCCTTTCTCTACTCCTCTGTCACTCTGGCTGGTGCAGTGGCAATGCCCAGCTAACTCAAAGGTATAATCTCACCCCTGGGACATCTACAGGAAGGGGCCCTGAAATACATACATACATAACCAATACTTACCCAAAGAGCCCCCTACAGTTGCATAGCCCATACCTCTGAGGAACACCTCCTTTGCTCTGACTATACTCCCTCACAGCTCCTCCCCACCTGTGTAGCCTTCATCTCGTCTACAGAGTTCTGACATAGTCTATGTACTTCCACACCTGCTGAACTTTTCTGTGTGCCTGTAGGATACTGCTTCTTAATCACCTGGGGATACTGTTTAAATGCAGATTCCAGTTTAGTAGATCTGAATGGTGCTTAAGTGGCTATATTTCATACCAGCTCCCAAGTGATACCAATGCTCTGAATAGGGTCCACACTTTGAATAGGCTCTAGGCCTCAAGGCTCTAGGCCAACCCCTCTGCACCCATACCAGCCCCAGACAACATTTCAAACAGCCCTCTGCCTCCACCTTAACCTGGTTTTATACTCTTAGTGCCTAGAGAGGACAATGATTTGGTGGGGGAGGAAAGAGGGGAGAGGACCCAAAGCTTATGTCAGGGAGGCAGGTCTGCTAAGAGCTCTGGCTAGGCAAAGGCAGGGAGTTGTTCATAACAATGCAGACCAGGTGTGGTTCTTTTGGAATTCAGCAGATCATTTAGTTAATATTGCTCCAATACCTGTTACTAACAATATGTACAGCTATGGTGCTTGGTGGTTTGTATATATTACCTCATTTAATCCTCCTAAAAATTAGGTAAATATCATTCCCATTTTAAAATTGAAGAACCAGGTTATCTAAAGTAATATATTCAAAATCATGCCTTGAAGGTGGTTGGCACTAAAATGTACTTGTAATTTCTTATACCCAAAACCTTCTTAGAGACATCAGATAAAGTCAAGAGATTAACAACACATCAGAACTTAGGCAGCTGTGGGACTGCTGTCTTGTAAAGCAGGTACTTGGAAGGCTGGTGCTAGTTTCATCCTGTCTCCAGGGCTCTACACACATTTGAAGCCCTTCTTCAGAAAATGGCATGGATATTTTCTGATTACCAACCTTCTGCTCAACAAGTGCTCTGCAGGAAGGAAATATTGGAGTCACTGAAGCAGTCATTGCCTCTGGACAGAGAGAGAGACACACTAGCAGGAAGCAGCAAGCAAGAAAAAGCACTGGAGACTGAGAATGCTGAGCCCAGGAACAGAAAAGAAGATGACAGTATTTTTAAAAGGAGATGAAAGAGTCTCAGTCATGGGACATCTGGGTGGCTCAGTTAAGCATCTGTCTTCGGCTCCAGTCATTATCCTTGGGCCCAGGTTCAACTCCCACATCAGGCTCCTTGCTCAGTGGGGAGCACTCTGCCTCTACCTGCTGCTCCCTGCAGCTCTCTGCTCTCTCTCTCTTGTGCTAATAAATAAATAAATAAATTTTTAATTAAAAAAAAAAAAGAGTCTCAGTCCCCAATTCAGTTCTGGTACTAAATTTTAGGGTCATTTATACTAGGTACTTGCAGATACAAAGATACTATGATCTCTATTGGTGAAGAGCCAGCATATAAGGCAAATGAATAAACAGATAATGTTTAATAATATGCCAAGTGCTACAACAGAGGTTTGTACATAGTGTTGTCTGTACACAGAACAGAAGTACCTATTCCACCCTGGGGAATCAGGGAAGACTTCTCCAAAGAAAGCTGAGGCATTAATGAGTAGGAGATAGAAATGAACCAGATGAAGAAAGGAGTGGGGAAAGAAAAGCAAAGGCAAGAAAATAGCCATCTCAGATGAAAGGAATAGCACAGTTTTGCTGGAATGTTTAGTGGTGGGGTGAAGTGCGAGTGACAAGACCAGAACAGGAGGGAGACTTAAAATCATAAAGGGCTTTGGAAATCACAATCAGGACTTTGGACTTTAATGGAAAATAATGGGATTGGAGAAAAAAAGCGTATTAAGGTCATACTGCTAGGGCTTAGTTGGCTGACTGGATCTGGGTTTGAGAAGAAGGACCTAGGCACAGATGACTCCTAAGTTTCAGGGTATGTGCGTGCGTGCGTGTGTGTGTGTGTGTGTGTGTGTGTGTACCTATAAATATGAGGGATCAGAGGGAAGAACTTAGGGAACACTAATACTGAAAGGGTAGACAGAAGAGGACTGACAGCAAAGGGCCAGGGAGAACCTGGTGTCATGGATGTCTGGGAAGGATAGGGCTATGAGAATGTAAAACAGGGAGAAACAGAACCAGAGTTCTCAAGGGGCTCTTATATGACAAGAGAGACAGGAGTGGAGGATGGCTGAGGCTACGAGGTAGGAGCCAGTGGAGAAGGGCCAGATACTTGAAGATGTCAGAAAAGAGAATTTAAGACTCACTGTTTACTCTGTGGTTTGCTAACATTTTAGCAGAAACTCTATTTTTCTCTCAGTGTTATGTGTCTGATACTTGGGAAGCTTGAGACTCCCCAGAAATAAGCCCCATTAGAGAAGTCTAGCCATGGTCTAGAGAGCATGGCAAGTCTGCTGTTTCTTTTTTTTTTTTCTTTTTAAAAAAAATTATTTATTTATTTATTTGACAGAAAGAGGGAGAGAAATCACAAGTAGGCAGAGAGGCAGACAGAGAGGAGGAGGGGGGAAGCAGGCTCCCTGTTGAGCAGAGAACCTGATGGGGGGCTTGATCCCAGGACCCTGAGATCATGACCTGAGCCAAAGGCAGAGGCTTAACCCACTGAGCAACCCAGGCACCCCTAGTCTGCTATTTCTTAGGAAGTGTGCATAAGAGTGGTTTGAAGACAAAGGAGGCTAGCAGAAGCAAGCTGGTTGGGATAGGGGGTTGCAGTTGCCCCAAATTCTGGCTGTACCACAGTCCCATGACTTAGCCTTGGGCCATTCTCCCCAGGCTAGGGCAAAATGTATAAAAGCCCTGGGCTTCTAGTATTTTAGGCAGGAGGCCTACACAGACCAAATAGGTTTCTTGAACTTTTTCTTTTCCTTTTTTTTTTTTTTTAAGATTTTATTTATTTATTTATTTATTTATTTATTTATTTGAGAGATCAAGAGAGAGAGCATGAGCAGGGCAGAGGGAGACAAACAGACTCCCTGCTAAGCAGGGAGCCCAATGCAGAGCTTGATCCCCAGGACCCCAGGATCCCAGGTCCCTGGGACCATGACTTGAACTGAAGGCAGATGCTTAACTGACTGAGTCACCCAGGCACCACTGCTTTGAGTTTTTTCAAGAATCTGAAACACCTGCTCTACCAACCATGGACATCCAGGAGAGGCTCAGCGTTGGAAACTATACTCCAAGTAAGTCTGGTTATGTAGTGATCATGATTTCTCACTTTTAAAGCTTTCAATAATACTTTTCTATAAAAATACACTAATAAAACTAAAGAATCATTTGACTTACGTGTGCTTGGCTGGCTCCAATCAGTAGAGCATGTGACTCTTAATCTTGGGGTCATGAGTTAAAACCCCACATTGGACATAGAGTTTACCTTTTTTTTTTTTTTTTTAAAGATTTATCCATTCATTTGAGGGGGGAGGCAAGAGAGCACACGCAGGGGAAGCGGCAGAGGGAAAAGGAGAAACAGGCTCCCCACTGAGCAGGGAGCCCCACGTGGGGCCCTGACCCAGGACTCTAGGATCATGACCTGAGCTGAAGGCAGATACTGAACCAACTCAGCCACCCAGACACTCTGGGCAAAAAGTTTACTTTAAAAAAAAAAAAAGGAATTTGGGGTGCCAGGCTGGCTCAGTCAGTAGAGCATACAATTCTTTTTTTTTTTTTTTAAGATTTTATTTATTTATTTGACAGAGATCACAAGTAGACGGAGAGGCAGGCAGAGAGAGAGGAGGAAGCAGGTTCTCTGCTGAGCAGAGAGCACGATGCGGGGCTCAATCCCAAGACCTTGAGATCATGACCTGAATAGAAAGCAGAGGCTTTAACCCTCTGAGCCATCCAGACACCCCCGAGCATACAATTCTTGATCCCAGATTGTTAAATTCAAGCCCCACACTGCGTGTACAGATTATTTAAAAATATAATCTTGGGGCGCCTGGGTGGCTCAGTGGGTTAAAGCCTCTGCCTTCGGCTCGGGTCATGATCCCAGTGTCCTGGGATCGAGCCCCACATCGGGCTCTCTGCTCAGCAGGGAGCCTGCTTCCTCCTCTCTCTCTGCCTGCCTCTCTGCTTACTTGTAATCTCTGTCTGTCAAATAAATAAATAAAATCTTTAAAAAAAAATAATCTTAAAAAAAGAATAATTTGACTTAATTATTAATTCATCCCTTAGATATAGTGAAGGAGTCAGTAAACTGCATGCCTCTACTGTAAGAGAAGATAAGATATGTGCAATTAGAGTTAAGGGTTGATACTAGGTCTGTCTCCTGCACCCAAACATTAGAACCTATAGGTGAGGGGGCAGTGGGCAGGAAAACTGAGCTTGCACTGGCCCTGGCAATCTCAATGAGGTTGGACTGACTCCTCCCAAAACCTTGACCTTGGGAGCTACTACATTTTGAAAACATCATGTTTTGGGAATGAAGAGCCTGTTTCCTTATATACAAAAATGGGTCTGTGAATGTTGCCAGAGTTGAATGAATGTTTTATGCTATTTGATGTGTTTGAAATAACCCAGTAAGTTGAAAATTTTTGCTGTGAAAGGAATGTTTGTTCCATAGAGTGAAATGGTGGTTACAACTAGAAAAGAAACCCCAAAAGTTCCTGTGTTTCCTGGCAGGGGAACAATGCTTTCTCTTCATTTGCTTCACAACCTCACGGCAATCAAAAGGTTAGTTACAAGGCCTCACATCTGGGCTTCATGGAAGCAGAGAATAACCATTTCCAGGAGTGTTTTGGATTCTACATGGACACCTAATTTAACAGGCAGTAGGGACCTGTATTGTTCCTATTATGACTTCCACTCTTCTCCCAATTCTCTTCTATCTTTCACTACTACAAGGAAAACTACAAGGAAAACCGTTGGCTCTTCAGTGATTTTATCCTATCAGTGTTGAGGAGAGTACTTCTCAATTCCTTGTGACATCTAGGTGGGACCAGGAAAAGTTCTCTCTCTACTGATAGGAGAACTAATGGTGTACTGAAAGAACCCCCAAATCCAGTCAACCCTGGGCTGCTGTGGATTCTAAGAGAATTTTGCCACCCACCCCCTCTGCCCCAGCCCCAGCCAGTTACAAATTGTTGGGGATCGAGCTGCTTTGACATGCTGATGTTATCAGCCTCATGGTGCCTGGAGCATGCAGATAGGAACAGGGAATGGCGCCGTCTAACCGGACATAGTAATGCAATTTAGTTTCTGAAATCCAAGTAGGAAATTTTGAAAGCTGACATTTTTTTATCTAACACAGGAGGGGGATGATAGTGGGAATTCCCAGCAGAACCATCAAAATGCAGAGATGGCTTCTATTGTATATTAATAAACAGCTCAAAGCAATGGAAAAATGTACAGAGAGCATTTGTAGGGGAAGTTAAGTGTCTGGTCCTTCTTGGCCCCTCCTTCTCCCTCCTCTGAGCTCTGCTGCCAGGTGACCACTCCACTTGTGTGAACCCCAAGCTGCGGCTAGAAGCTCCTCTCCTGGGCATCCCTGTGAGAGTCCCCAGTGCTGGGGATATGGAGGAGGCACCAGCCTCCCCAGGGGTTGTGCCACAGCAGTTTGGGTGGATCTCAACTGGGCTACGAATGTGTCAGACAGACAGCTGCTTGCCTTCCCTCCCAGTTCCCTAACCTCAACCCATGCCACTCTTCCCCCAGATTACCAAAATTTGCATCACTGGTCTTTGTTTCTGACAGAGCACAAAGAGCCTTCCTGCCTCATGCTCCCCTTCTGGCTACATCTTATTTGTCCTTCAGGCCTCAGCAGACACATCATCTCTTATCAAAAAGTTCCCACGAATACCAGTTTGGGTTAGGTCCCCCTATAGTATACTCTCACAGCACCACCTCCTTCCATTTCTTTCATGTACTTATCAAATTTTACTTTGAATATTTGTATAATTTATTTAATAAACATTCATGCAAGCAGGGGCCATGCCTATTTCTACTGTGTCCTCCTAGTGCCTAGCACAGAGACTGAACACAATCTGATGACAGGCAAACAGATTGCTTCCATTTGTTTGAGCCACAGCAAGGTTTTTTCTGTGACAGAGATGGCAAAAGTCTGGTGGCTGCCAGGCTGTGCCAGGGCCTTGTCTAATGGTGTCCCAGCCAGATCTTGTATTGTGTGCTCTTTGTAGGGCCACTTCTCTATGTAAGTCTCTGGCTGGGGGCTGAAAGATCGCCTTCCAGGAAGTTATTTTAGAGAAGAGCCAAAGCAGAAGTCCCCAAACCCTCACTTACTCACTCACCTGAAGGGTTGTCCTAGTTAGAACTCACTTAAGGTCCAAAACAGCAGCCCAACTTCAGGTTGCCCTCTGGGGGGACTGATCATCAGCTGAGCAAACAGCTTTATCTGAGACTCTAGGGCCAGGCTCAGATATTGCTTGCAGATACACATTCCCACCACCAAAGTTTTAGGGGAGTGGGAAGCCAGCTTGGAATCAAACCATCAGAAAACCCTTTGGAGGGAGATGGGGGCAGAGCTGCTCTGATCCTGGCTGCTCAAACTGCTTTCTGGCAACCAGAGGCTTACAACCATGTTTACCAGGCAGCAAAGCATCCAAGGCATGGGAGCGCTTGGAAGGAGACAGCAAAGGAAAACGCAAGAAACCTCCCTGAACTGTAAGCATACCTCTAGCTGGAGAATAGGGCCTGTGGATTCCAGTTTTGCCTGTGAACTGCACTGACTTTGGAGTCTAGACAGGTCATTTCACAGTTCCCAGGTCTGTTTTTATTCAGGCCTGAGATTCCAGAAAGAGCCTCCAGGGAAGAGAGTAAATGAGTTGTCCCAGGGCAATGCCAGATGGCAGCCCTGGGATTAGAATTCATGGGCCCTTCTTTCCAGCCAGCTGCTCCTTCCCCTGAGTCCTGAACTGTTTCTTCTGAATGCTCAGGATTATATTCAATTTAGTAAGGTTTGTGGTCACATAATCACTGCTCCTAATAAAAATAAATACAGAGCATCCACTGTTAGGGAAGGCAAACATGGGGGAGCCTTTGCCCCTGAGAAAACAGGCCAAAAGCAAGTTCTGGCTGAGGTTAGGCCTGTTCTACTTGAACATAAACCAACACAAACAACTCTCTTGGGATCTGACAGAGTCCTCATCTGTTCTTGTTTCTTGTCCAGGCTTCCTTATATGCCGATAGCCTGTGCTTAATCCCACAGTAAGGGCCTATCCTGGAAGCTAGAAAACAGTTTCAACACATGAGAGGAGCCAGCCTGAGGGATAGTCTGTATCTAGGTCCTCTGAGTATCTTTTCATCCCTAAATTAGTTACTACACTGTCAATGCTCCCATCTCCAGGACTGTTATCTAGCTATACCTCTTCAGGTGGGGTGGAGGCAGCCCTACTCCTTCCAGTTCAAACTCTGTCAGGTCTACTCACGGCTCAGCAAAATCTAAAGGCTCTTTTCTCCTCCCTGCCCTAGCCTGTCCCATTATGACCGGTGGTGCTAAAAGCGGGAGCCTGCAGCTGTTCTCTGCTGGCTTCATATTGCTTTAGCACTGTTTCTTTGACCAGGAAGTTCTTTGAGGTGTAAGGCATACAGTGGCCTTTTTAGCTCAGACAGTTCTTTCATATAGGACCCAGGAGTCTATGAGAGATGAAGAAAACAATGCAGAGCCTTACATAAGGCCCAGAGCAGAGCTCGTTGGGAGGGATGGGATCATGAGTGCTTTCACTAACCTTCAGTCCAGGTAAACTTACCTACCCTCCTCACTCACCAGCTAAGGCAATCCAAGTGAGAGCACAGTAGCCTCATCTGTTGGCTTTGATTCATTTAGCTATGGAAGAGGCTTGGAAGTAGAGAAGGAGCTTTCAACTAGAAAATCCAACCCTAGTAGGTGACTTCGATTCCTCTGCCCTTCCAGATTCTTCACAAACCGCTCCTTTGGATGATTTGGGGAATCAGGAAGGAAATCCCTCTGCAGTGTTAACCTAACTCTCTTTTGCCAAGGGCCCAAGTGCATGGCTAGGGTGGGGGTGGCAGGCTGTGAACCTCTGGACTCACTAGTTTCATTTCTGCTTCTATTTGCTATACTTGCCCCCAACCACCTATGTCAATACTCTTTCCCTAAAAAGAGGTATCTTTAAATCAAGTGCATAGTCAGTGGCAGACTGATTGCACGGTGATAGCTCATGAAATGTTCTAGCTTCAGGCCTTGAATTCTGCTCAGTGCTTCTCCTTAGTTTCCCCTGCCTCACACACAAGACTAAAGATCAGAATGCAGGGGTATTAGAGCCAAAGGCTCTTTTAACACTTCCTTGTTCCACTAGATTCTTACCTCCTCCCTCTGAAATCCTGCAGTCCTGCCCAGGGACAGCTCAGATGCTGTTTATTTCACCTTCAGAGCGATGGCAACGTCAAGAAAGAGCTCGAGTCAGGCTAGATGTGTGTGGAGGAAAGTGGGACAAGGGCTGGAGATGATAAGAGGGGGGGTCCCTGGATCCATAGGACTGAACTCGGAGACAGAAGAGGTCAGAGACATGTATAAGAAAGCTATTCAAAATTAAATAAAAAGGGCCTTAAGGACTTGGGCACTGTGGCTTTGCAGACCTGAGAGACTGGGCTCCTTCAGGAGCTGTCCAAGGTTCTGAACCGCCTCCACCTGAAGATCTTGGAGCCTCTGGACGAGAGCCCCAGGACAAGAGCCCCACATGCCAGTTAATGCCGACCTTAAATGCTACTGGCTACTCTCTGTCTATCTCTGCTTGGACCCATTGCCTGAAGTAGCTCCACCATAACTCAAATCACTCTCTATGGGTACAGGCTGGACTCCTTGTTAGCAGCCTGGTTGGCTGGTCAGACTTTCAATAAGGGATGAGGTGGAAATTGAGGATCTTGGTGTTTATCTCCCAGTCCCTCAGGGAGCCCAAGAATAAATGGGCCTGGCTCAGGGACAAGGTGGCTGGTCACAGGGAAGGGAAAGAGGTCTCCATGAGGCACATCTTCAGACAGATCAGTTACTCCTCCCCTCACCTCAGTGGCCGCTGCACACATGTGCAAGTACACACACACACACATGCATGCACATACACAGAGGCCATATTTTCTGCTCTGTCACTGCAGAGCCTGTACTACTACAGAGAAGGCACAGTCTCCTTTGTCCACACCTGAGCATAATGTACTGTTTGGTTCTCACCACAGATATTACAGAAATCTCGCAAAGAATACCAAAACTTAAAACCTAATAAGATATTGCTTTTTTCTAATTTTAAGAGGAATATATTGTCACTGTAAAAAGTCAAGACAAGCACAAAAGAAGAAAAAAATCACCCTAAATCTTACCATCCAGAGCTATATCCCATGTTAACTTCTTGCCACACAGCCTGGGGCCTTGTGTGTGTGTTTGTGTGTGTTGTGCACATGTGTGTGTGTGCATGCACACACCCACACTACAAGTGTTATTAAAAGCCAGTATAGCGCAGTGGTTAAAAGTATGAGTCTTAGAGTAAGTTTTACCTCTGCCATTTACTTGTCTGTGTGATCATGATCAAATTTCTGACCTCACTGGATCTGGTTTTCATAAATTTCTTGGTGTGTATGGGGGGAGGTTTAGAGAGATACTGTGTTTAATGGTAAAGCTTAGTTCATCTGGTATAGGCATGGCCTGGAATTGAAGCAGCAGGATGGGTAGGAGACCCTCACAGAGCCTACATGGTGAAGATGAGGAAGGTAACCATCAAACAGAAGAGCCCTAAGGCCTCAGATAGGGTAAAGCCTAGAATAGCACAGGAAAAGAGCTGCTGCTTGAGAGATGGGTTTCTGGCATAGCCAAGGATAAAGCTACCAAACACTATTCCAAAGCTCCTGAACCAGTCATACCAACTGTAGTGACCCCAGTACCACTTGGTCACTGTGTCAATGTCCTGGGAGACAACAGTGATCTGGACACCCATCTGACCAGCTGGAGTACGGAGCTGCTGTAGATGGCTATTTAGACGGGATCTCTGGCCTACCCAGGAAGGAGGCAGGCACACACTCGACTGGACCCCTGGTACAACAGTGGATCAGAGCTGGAAGAATGAGTAGTGCCTCAGTGGCCTGCACTTCTTTAGTCTCCCCACTTTAGTTCTAGGTCTCAGTGCTCAGCTTTTCCACCCTGTTTTTCACCTTAACATAAGGAAAATAATAGTATCCATCTCAAAAGATTGCTGGGAGGATAAAATAGGATACTGCATATGAAGTGCTTACTACAGCGTTTGATGCCTGGTAAGCAGTCAATAAAGGGCAGCTTTTATTACACATCACACACACACACACACACGAAATCACTCTAATACTGCTTGATGTCTAATATTATTTTATTTATTTATTTTTTTAAAGATTTTTATTTATTTGACAGACAGATCACAAGTAGGCAGAGAGGCAGGCAGAGAGAGAGAGGAGGAGGAGGAGGCAGGCTCCCTGCCGAGCAGAGAGCCCGATGTGAGGCTCAATCCCAGGACCCTGGGATCATGACCTGAGCCAAAGGCAGAGGCTTTAACCACTGAGCCACCCAGGCGACTCCTGATGCCTAATTTTAAAACCAGACTATTCTCCATCTCAGAGAAAAGCTGAAGAGAGGATGAGTAAGCTCAGTTTATTTCATCTTCTATCTGGCCTAACTTTCCAGGCCACAGTGATGTTAGTTGGGACTTGGGAAATAAAATGGCCTCCTAGCTCAGAAAGGGGAAAAAAGGCAGTTCTTTATCCAGGGCTTTAGCTTTCAGCCTGAGCTCCGCAGCCAGGAAATGGCAGGGGCTTCTTTTGGTCAAGGTTCTCTCCTCTTCTTAAACTTTGGGCCCCAGCCTTTTGGCCTGCTTCCTCTAGCCAGAACTTTCTACCTCTCTGCCCGGAGTGCCCCACTCTCCTGTCCCACTCTCCTGTCCCACTCTCCTCCAGGTGTTCCTTACCTCTTGGCATCCACAAGTTCCTTTGTCTGGTTTGGGCAAGCTTACTTCCTCACTGTCGACATCCCGGGCATTTGAGTACTATGCCCACCACCCCCACCTCTCCATACCTGCTCCACTAACCCTACTCTCTTTGAGGTCAGAACAGGCTCCTAAATAAAATGCAATGGTCTTTTCTCAGGTGACCATCCATTACCTTTCAGTATCAGTAGACAGTGCTGACCAAATCTTTCTGGAGATTCTATTTTCCCTTGGCTTTTGTAAAAACATCCTATCCCTATCTGTTCCGACTACCCTCCCTACTGTTCTTTCTCTGATACTCTAGACATAGATCCTCTCCTTAGTGTGGTCACTGACTCATTTTCCACATGCTCTCTCAGCATGTGGAAATATAATATTATATTATAAACTTATTATTTCAAATATCTCTCTCTCAGTTTTGCACCCAAATCTATATCTCTAGCTCTGACCTCTTAAGCTCCAGACCCACATTTCCAACTGCCTACTACTTTCACTGATGTCATACCCTTCCCCTAGTCTATTTCTTCCTGTTGACTACCCTTATCCTGTTAATGGCACAAACCACTTTGCCAGTTAAATAAACTCAAAACATAAAAGGTTGTTAAAGAAACTTATTATTTTGAAACAGTCTTATATTTATAGAAGAATTACAAAGTGCACACTCTTCACACAGCTTACCCTAATGTTAGCTCTTGTATACTCTTCACACAGCTTACCCTAATGTTAGCAGCCATGTATGTTGATCAATTCTACATTGAACAAATCAATACTATTCACTAAACTATAGACTTTATGCAAATTTCTCCAGTTTTTCCATTAAAACCCCTTTTTCTGTTCCATATTGCATTTCATTGATATGTCTCCATGGTCTCCTTAGTTTCTTCCTCTTTTTTTGACTTTCACAACTTTGACTTTAGAGGAGTACTGGTCAGGTATTTTTTAAAACATTCCTGCAATTTTGGGGTGCCTGGATGACTGAGTAGGTTAAGCCTCTACTTTCGGCTCAGGTCATGATCTCAGGGTCCTGGGATCGAGCCCCGCATCACCTGCTTCCCCCCCTCTCTTTGCCTGCCTCTCGCCTACTTGTGATCTCTCTGTCAAATAAATAAATAAAATCTTAAAAAAAATTCCTGCAATTTTGATTTGCTGTGTTTTCTCATGATTAGACAGAGGTTATGGATTTGGGGGGAAAAATACCACCTAGGTGAATTGTCCTTGTATCACAGCCTATCAGGGGGTATATGACTTATTGTTGGTGGTACTAATTTTAATCATTTAGGGCAGTGTTTACCAGGTTTCTCCACTTAAGTGTCTATTTTTCTTTTATTTTGACCATATTCCATTAGTCAGAAGCAAGTCACTAAGTCCAGGCCACACTCAAGGGAGGAGAATTGAGTTCCACTTTCTAGAGGAGTATGAAAGAATTTGTGGACGATGTTAAGATTACTACAGTAATTAATACATATTTTGGTAGAAGTTCTTATGGGCTGTGCAAATTCTTATTTCTCCTTGAAATTTCACCCACTAGTTTTAGCAATCAGTGGATCCTGCCAGCAGCAATTATTACTATGATGTTCTCAGGATAATTTTTAAATTTTTCTCATTCTATTAAAAAACTACTTTTAAATAAATTCTAATAAACTTTTAAATTATATAAATATCATAATTCTTGAAGATTTGTTCTTTCTCCCTCATTTATTTACTTGTTGAACTATTTATATCAGTATGGATTAATATACATTTATTTTATTTTGGGGGGTGATAATCGAATACTACCATAATTTATTTTGTTGTTCAAATTGTTTCAGCTTTGGCTACTGGAACCTTTTTCAAGTTGGCTCCTATCTCCTTTTGATGTGCCGGGGGGGGGAGGTCATTTTAATCTACCTCTTTCCTCCTTATATTTCTGACAAGCTAATCATGAACATATAGTAACATTCTTTTTTCTCTTTTTGTTTCCTTTTTTTTTTTTGTATTCTCTCTCTCTCTTTTTTTTTTTTTTAAGATTTTAGACAGACAGAGATCATAAGTAGGTAGAGAGGCAGGCAGAGAGAGAGGAAGGGAAGCAGGCTCCCTGCCGAGCAGAGAGCCCAATGAGGAGCTCAATTCCAGGATCCTGGAATCATGACCCAAGCTGAAGGCAGAGGCTTTAACCCACTGAGCCACCAGGTGCCCCTTTTTTCTGTATTCTCTAAACCAACATCCTGCTTCAGATCCTTATCAACATACTTCAGGATCACTGCAGTGGTAACCCACTCATCTCCCCACCCCATTTCTTCTTCTTCCAACTCATCCTACACATTACTCTTAAATTACCCTTCTGAGAATTAAACACTTCTCTCATCACATCATTCCGTTGTTCAAAACCCTTCAATGGCTCCTATCACTTAAAAACTCCTTGATCTGGCATTCAGTAGTTTTAACAACATGGCCCAACTTGACAATCTGGTTGCTTCTCCAATTGTTCATCTTTCCAAATTCTTTGTTCTCTTTGCCCCAGCTGTTAGCGCTATGTGCAGACGACTTCCAATTTCTATCTCTACCTCTAACTCTATCATTTTAATCCATCAAAAAAAATCTCTATTAGTTTAACTTACAAAAGCTATGTATGTTAAATGGGGATAATTAAAACAATGATTAACAATGGTTAAAATAGAATGAGTCTCTGACTCTCCTCTGCCCTCTGCCTTTCCCAGATTATTATTTTTTTTAAAGATTTATTTATTTACTTGAGAGAATAAAGAGAAAGAAAGAGAAAGAGACAGAGAGAGCATGAGCAGGGGGAGGGGCAGAGGGAGAGGAAGAGGAACAAGCAGACTCCCCACTTCGCGGGGAGCCTGACTTGGGGCTTAATCCCAGGACCTCAAGATCATGACCCCAGCGGAAGAAGTCAGATGCTCAACCGACTGAGCCATCCAGGTGCCCCCCTCAGGTTGATTCAAAAAATGGGCAGAAGATATGAACAGACACTTCTCCAGTCAAGACATACAAATGGCTATCAGACATATGAAAAAATGTTCATCATCACTAGCCCTCGGGGAGATTCAAAATAAAACCACATTGAGATATCACCTTACACCAGTTAGAATGGCCAAAATTAACAAGACAGGAAACAACATGTGTCGGAGGGGATGTGGAGAAAGAGGAACCCTATTACACTGTTAGTGGGAATGCAAGTTGGTGCAGCCTCTTTGGAGAACAGTGTGGAGATTCCTCAAGAAA